>NC_064287.1:23274026-23284823 GCF_019186545.1 Solanum stenotomum
CTACTTGCCGGACCAAGGAGGTAATCAACAAGAAAAGAATTATCAACATAGATTTAGTGTGATACTATCTAATAGGCTAGTGTCGATTGGTGCGAAGTAATAACTAAGCCAAACATCGATTATGATGTCTAATATGAGGTAAAGGTAAGGGTTAGTAAATTATACACACGTAGCCGAACCAAGGTGCGGGGTGAAATTCTCTAGATGCCGGACCAAGGATTTAGAGATACCTAACTTATCACTTTGCATGTAATACACTAGAAAAGAATTGTTGTTACTAGGATTACTGAGTTATGAGATTGTGGGGAAGACGTATACCTTAGTTATTTCTTTTATCTTGATAACAACCAAAGTTGAGTTTGATTATTGATTACTTATTAAGTTCTTACTATTTGTTTCACACAAGATCAACCCCCCTTTTATTACCTGTTTCTGGAAATAATTTGACTAATTGAATATAATTGTTGGTTAAAGTAAAGTCTAAACCATTTTCCTCGTGGGATCGATCCCAACCTACAATTTGGGTTCTTTACTTGATAACGATCGCTTAAACTTCTGTAGGAGGTGTAATTTGAGCGTATCATTGAGACACTGCCTATTCACTCAGTACCAGTTATGAGTGAGCGGTCAGAGGTCTTTCCTAATGATCTTCCCAAAGTCCCCCAGAGAGAGAGATAGACTTCGGAAGAGATATCCTACCTGATTCTCAACCCATTTCCTATTACGTCATATAGAATGACTCCATCTGAGTTAAAAGAGCAGTTGAGAGATCTTCTTGATAAGGGTTTCACCCAACCGAGTGTCTCACCTTGGGGAGCTCTAGTCTTATTCTTGAGAAAGAAAGATAGTTTCCTTAGGATGTGTATTGATTAGCGATAGTTGAAGAGGGTCACCATAAAGAATAAACATCTCCTTCCGAGAATTGATGACCTTTTAGACCAACTTCAGGGTGCCACTTGTTTCTCTATGATAGACCTCAGACTTGTCTAACATCAGTTGATAGTGAGATAAAGTGACATCCCGAAGACAGCATTAAGGACCCGTTATGGTCACTATGAGTTACTATTTATGTCCTTTGATTTGACTAATGTTCCTGCAACATTCATTGATCTCATGAATAAAGTACTTAAGCAGTATCTCGATATGTTTGTTATTGTGTTCATCGACAACATCTTGATCTACTCGAGGAATAAGGATGATCATACCAATCATCTTAGAATAGTCCTCCAAACTCTATAAGATAGAGAGTTATATGCTAAGTTTTCTAAGTGTGAGTTTTTGCTTGAATCTATGGCATTCTTAGGCCACATTTTGTTTAGCGAAAGAATCCGAGTTGGCACTCAGAAGATTGAAGCAATGCAGAATTGGCCCAGACCCACGTCTCTATCTGACATAAGATGTTTGTTCGGATTGGCTGGTTACTACAAAAGGTTTGTCGATTTGTTCTCATTGATTTCATCCCCGTTGACTAAGTGGACTCACAAAACAATGAAGTTTCAATGGTCTGAAGCTTGTGAGAAAAGCTTTCAGGAATTGAAAACTCGATTAACTACTTCTCTAGTGTTGACCCTACCAGAGGGTACATAAGGTTTTGTCGTTTATTCTGATGCCTCCAAAGTGGGACTCGATTGTGTGTTGATGCAGAAAGGTAAAGTTATAGAATATGCCTCCAAGCTCCTTAAAATTCATGAGAGGAACTACCCGACACATGGTCTCGACTTGGCAGTAGTAGATTTTTCTCTTAAGATATGGTGCCACTACCTCTACGGCGTTCATGTGGATGTGTTCACAGACCACAAGAGTCTCCAGTATGTTTTCAATTTGAGTTGGTTAGAGTTGCTCAAGGATTACAACATCAGTGTCTTTTATCACCCAAGTAAGGCTAATGTTGTTGTCGATGCTTTGAGCATGATAGTGGAGAAATTATCTCAAGCCAAAGAAAGAGTAATGTTTTATACATTGAGCTAAGGTAAATATTCTTGGGAGTCTTATTGAGCATCGATATGAGGGAGAATTTAGACAATTCACAACCCATATAAACCATGTTTTTCCAACATGGGTACATGATCATACTTTATAGATGAATCCTTAGAGCCTTCGGGCATGTTGACACCCAATTTTGACCGACCTTTAGCAACTTTAGGAATGCTATTCGATTAAATACGTATTTTTGAAAATATTTTGAGTTTAGAATTTTAATGGATTTTTGTCTAAAAAGTGATATATTTAGTATGCATGCTTTATAAAAACTAGTGTAAATACTATGAAACTATTTTAAAATTATTAGTAAAACTCGAAATGATTCAAATGTCTTAAGAATTTAAGTGACTTTAATTATATATATAAAAAAATATTATAATATTTTTAGTATTTTAATTAAATAGAATTGTGCATTATTACATGTGCCCGAGATTGCATTGTGCCCGATATTGCGTTGAGCCCGAGATTGCATTGTGCTCGAATTACATTGTGCCCAAAGATTGCATGTACCCGAATTACATTATGCCTGAGAATTGCATGTGCCCGAGGATTACATTGTGCCCGAAATTGCATTGTGCCCGAGAGTTGCATTGTGCCTGAGGATTGCATTTTCACATGTGCCCGAGATTGCATTATACTCCAAGATTGCATGTGCCCAAGATTGTATTGTGCCCGAAAATTGCATGTGCCCGATGATTGCATTATTGCATTTGCCCGAGATTGCATTTGTGCCCGAAGATTGCATATGCCCGAAGATGCACGTGCCCGAGAATTGCATGTGCCCGAATAAATTCAAATCAAATCACAAGTATCAATAGATTCCCGAATTACAGATACGCTCTCTTTACTCATTATTTATGTTCCGAAGGCGTCATGGTCTAAAGGCATCTTTCATGGCCTGCGAATATCATATCATGCCCTAAGAATTTAATTTCTGCTTATCATGATCCGAAGGTGTCATAGTCTAATGGCATCATTTTTCATGGCCCACGGACAACATTTTTATGATCTGAGGATTTTTTTTTTTTAGTATCATGGCCTTAGACATCATAGCCTAAGACATCACTTTCATAGTCTTAAGGCAAACATCATGGTCGATATGGGAAATTGCATCATGTTTACATTTACCATTTATTTGATATATCTGCTCTAAACATTTTATTTAGTAATATTATACGCTACATATTTGCAGAGACTAACATTGTGCAAATAAGACATTTTTTAACTCTCATCTACGATTATCGTGCTTACATTTATCGCAACGAAAGGCCTATCAAACTCTTTGCTACTCGTACTTGGCTACTTGTATTACTCCTTCTCATCAGATCATTTGCCCTTAACTCGAAAATCTCTCTGTCATGCCTTTCTTGCTACTCTAATCCTATCCATTCAAGCCAATATCGTTCCCTTTCGAATACCGTACTGCTCTTTCAATTTTTAGGAGTTTCGTTTGCTCCTGAATCTAGAACTACACACGGCCTGATTATCGTATAACCAGAAATATGTAGGCGGCTTAATACCAAAGTCCCGATCGTACCCTTTTCCAACTTTTTATCATTTCAACTGATTCCACTGACATCTCTTGTCGGTCGGATAAAATCAGCTACTAAGTCAACGTTGGTTGCCCGACAATTCATTCTTCATTTTCAAACAACCAAGGGGCAGTTGTTGACACCCAATTTTGACCGACCTTTAGCAATTTTAGGAATCCTATTCGATTAAATACGTATTTTTGAAAATATTTTGAGTTTAAAATTTTAATGGATTTTGTCTAAAAAATGATATATTTAGTATGCATGCTTTATAAAAATTAGTGTACATACTATTAAAATATTTTAAAATTATTTGTAAAACTCGAAATAATTCAAATGTCTTAAGAATTTAAGTGACTTTAATTATATATATAAAAAAAATATTATAATATTTATAGTATTTTAATTGAATAGCATTTCTTTAATTTTCCTCAAAATTGTTTAAATGTAAGCCTATTTTATTCTAATTTCTTTCAATCACAACCGCCTCAAGACCAATTTTTATTTCAATTATAGCCACCTTTCATTTCAATTCTAGCCATTTTTTATTTCAATTTTGGTCATTCCAATTCAACTCTCAAGAACCATTCATTTTCATCTCGTCCGTCCATCTTTAAATTATATCCTAGATTAAATCCTAGCCGCTCATCCAAACTAATCCAACGGTTAAGATCGAATCTCCTTAACCTCCCTATTTTAATATCTAAAAGACCAAAACCCTAAAAACTTTCATTAATCCTCTTCCTCTCAACTCTCTTTAAGCGCCGCACATCCCTCCTCCTCGCCATTTTCCAGGCGAAAGCCATCGGAGGAAGACCCTCTCTCTCCCTTCTCCTCTTCCTCTCTTCCTCCCCCTCCTCACTATCATTTTCTGGATGAAGCAAGCAGCGAAGGCTATTGTCCGACCAGCAGCTCCCAGAGGCGAGCACCACCGGTGAGGACAGTCGCTTGAAACAACAACCACCAATAGCTACAAACCAGTGAGCAGCAGAAGCGCCCAACGAGGGCTGCCAGTGAGCAGAATCCCAATGCCAGTGTCCCTCTCCTCCTTTTCCGACAAGGGTGAACAACAAACAGCAGCACCACAACAACAATGATGAACTCCGGTGAGCCCCTCTCTTCTCCACTCTATTTTTCCAACAAAGATCTGAGGTTTCAATTTTTTTGTGATGACGGATCTTAACCGATCCGTCTAGGTACGTTCTTTTAATTATTACCACACTCTTAAAACAAAATTTTCTAGTTTGATTATGGAAATTTTCTATTTGATTTTGTATGCTTTTTTTATGTAAATGAAAATCATTTGTGTGTTAAAGCTTGAACTACTTATTATTTTCTGATGTTGAGCATGTTCTTCTTTGTGATGATCGAATTTTTCAAATACATATTGTTCTAACTTTGCTGAAATTTTATCCAAGTTTGATTTAGAATGACAAAATTTCTTTTAGGTATCTGCTAACATTAATATGTCCTTGATTTTGATATTATTAGAACTACTATGTCTTGATGTGAATTTCCTCAATTCTAATTGATCTCTCCTTAATCAGTGTTGAGGAATTTTCTATTATTAGGTTGATTTCATTTACTCTTTAGAATTGCCTCCTTCTTTGATAAAAATAAAATAAAAGTTTGTGCTGACTTAGTATATGAAAGCATATATTGTGGTAGATGATTTGGATCCGAATTGTTCTCTTCCCTTAAATAATTATTCCCTTGCTTGATATTATATATTGTCTAATTTATGGTTTGTTGGTAATCAATCTTTCTTGCCTTAGTTAAAGGGTTGACAGATCTTATATGGTAAATATATATTCGGTGGTTTGTAAAAAATGTTGGTTGATTTTACATGTTTATTTGACTAATATTGATTGATTTCTTTACCTTAATTATAGTGTATATTGATGTCTACTTGTTTAATTTTGGTAAAGGCTCCCGGCTAAGGTAAATAATTTTGATGATTATATTTCTTGGTTAAGGAAATAATTTTTTTCAAAATTCTTCTTAATTTATTGTATTCCCTATTACATGCTCCTCTTTGCTATATTAATGAGACCACTTTTTGTATCACTGACCCACGGTTTTAACACCCTTAACAATCACACTCAGGCGTCTTGACTTTGCTCATACTTGAATACTAAAAAACATTGCTCTCTACTCTTTAAAATAGAATTAAGTTTTTTCCGGTAAACATTAAAGCTCCTCTATACTTGCTATTTTGTTGTGTATGGGTCGAAAGTTGGACTAATGGGTCTTCATTGCTGATATTTCTTGTCTGCTTAACTGGTTAGTATTCATATTTAGCGTTTATATTATTTTGCATCCATACATTTAGATAAGTTTGTAATGATAATGGAAGCATCTGGATCAGTCCCTCTATCTTTTCTATGCATATACAATTTGTTGCTCGTTGATGTTGTATGCGTTGGCCCGTCTTTTATTTAACTTGTGTTGTTATGTGAAATTTATGCTATATTTACTGGTTATATTTGTGGAATGTTGTTTCTTTTAGTTTAACAAGTTTTGAACTTATAAGTTCAAGTGTTGAAGAGTTGCCATGGGATGGGGTTCCAGACAGAACGACCCTGCTTTATATTTTGAATTTGTGCTTTGTATTTATATCTCATTTATTCGGTTTGTAATAATTCTTACTCTCTATATGTATGAAATAAATTTGAGGGACCGTCTAAATGGGGAAGGGAATTATGTGCTAAATGTTTATTTATTTACTTAATCCTATTCATATGTGTTTTGCAATAAAATTTGACTGTGTCACTTGAAGCATGCGAGCATTCCTTAAAATAAATCATTCGCATAAAATCACTTAATTGTTGAATCCATTTTTTAAAAATCTGAATATGTACTTCGCTGTTGAAAATCAGTCGGCTAATTAATTTGAGTCTATTGCCCTCTGCATATTAATAGATTAAACTGGTAAGGTCTTATCTACTTGCATGTTTGGAAGGTCAAATTGCAATTTGTTAGAAAATAATTTTAATCTATTTCCAACATGTGAAATAATCAATTCATTCAACCAGTTTTTGTTAATAGTCGTTTCATGTGAATATAGTAAGATCACCTAGAGTTCATGCCTATAGGTTTTGTCTGAATGGTATTATATTTTTCAGTATGTTCTACTTAGAAATCATGATCATAAGGATTATTCTTACTTCACATGTTACTTGGGGTTTAGACAATCATGCTTATAGATTTCTGAATATTGTTACATCTTTATATAGAAAGTATGCCTATAGGTTCAGTATTTAATTTCAACATATTCGCTTAGAAATCATGTCTATAGGATCTAACAAATAACATCAATGTTAATAAATAATGCAGCTTATAAAAATCATACTCTAATAATTTTCAGCATGTTAAATAACTGAAATAATTATGCTGAATATTTTCTGCTCACTGTTACGCAAACTCTGCAATATAATTATTTTCCTGGTTACTTAAATCAAACCAATTAATTTTCAACCTGTCAAATAATTGAATTACATCTGTTTGTGCACATTTTCTTCCACGGTTAAATAATTTTATGTTATTTTTCTGCTATTCAAGAATAAAAGAAATAAAGCAGCCCCTGCGCGTTTTAACTTTAATGTCAGTCCAATATTAAATAAATTTCCAGATGAAGTTGAGTTCTGTTTTAAATATTAACTTACATTATAACTTTCATAATTGATGCCCTGATTAACATAAGCTAATAAACCAATCTTCTTTAATTTTTCTGCCACCCTAAAAAATCAATTTTAGTTGCTTGATTGCTACCTGTAGTATGTCGTAATTGTCTGCCCTCTCTAATTGATATTTTAATAATTGTTAAATGTGTTTATGTGCACATACTCAAGCATGAGACCTCTAACTAATTATATATGTTTGAAAGCATGTATATTAAATTTAGAGGCCAATATGGGACCCTATCTGCTAAATGCTCGTCCAAACTGTTTGACTTGGTGTCTAAGTGTGCCTATTAGGAGCCCTTATTTTATTTTTAGTCTAAAAACCTCTTAATAGTAGTTCAATGCCTCTTGGACCTTAAGCGGGGACGTTAAGCACCTTTTAGAGATTAAAAACATGTGGTGGTGGGGTAGGGGTAGTTTAGGCCCTAAGGAGATGATCACATCGACTCAGGCTTAAAGCGACAAACCTTGGTTTTGTCTGTCTCTACACGGAAGCCTATCGAAAAAATAAAGAAAAGTCGAGTGTTGATCCGTAAAGTCCTTCAAAGTCTCCCTTTCGTTTTGTCCCTTTATTTGTTTATAATTATAATTGTTTGGGGTAACTTAAATAAAATATAAAAATTGTTTTCTTATCTATTGGTGTATATTTTGTCTTCTCGCTTATCCTCTATAATTATTTCATGTTTAATATTATGATATCACTTTGTCACGCCCCGAGCTACCCCCGAGAAGCGGACACGGGACCTAGGACCACAAGTGATCCCAAGCTAACCCTGTTGGCATGATCATGAGCATACTAAATATAATAAACTGATGCGGAAGTTAAATCATAAATAAATCTGAAAGATGGGAAATACCCATATACTATAACTGAGATATATGAAAACTGATGAGTTTAATACAAAGAAGTTATTGACTCAATACTAAGCTGAATCTATCTATGTCTGAAATAAGCCTCTAAACTGAGTAGAAAAGTTGGGACATGCCCCAACTAGGTCTAGCAAAACTGAAACTAAAGACTAAAAGCGATAAAGATAAACATGTCACTAGTCCTCGAAGAATGAGGACTCACCACTAATGTTGCTGAACTGGAGACCGGGAATCGATCTAAGCGTAATCTGGATACTGAGAACCTGAACCTACATCACGAGAAGATGTAGCGCACGTATGAGTCAGTACTTGAAATGTACTGAGCATGCAAGATGGAGTAAAGCTGAAATAACATATAACTGAATAAAACAATAAAGCAATGAAATAATCTGGACATGATATAGATACTGAAAATATTGAATACTGAGCAAACTAATGTAATGACGAAATTTATAACATGCTGAGACTGAATACTGACTGTACTGAAATATGGTCAATGCAATAGTGTCTGACTGAACTGTGGGAGATACTAATAACCGACATACAACCACATGAGCTAAATGTGGAGTCCGATGTATACGCCCCATCGAGAGGACCCAATATACCCTGCCAGAGGTATAGAGGCATGCTGGCGTGATCACTAAACTGATGTTGCCCACAGAGGGGACTTACACCTACGTGGCTCGTAGTTCTGGGACTATATGGGTACGCTGAAACCCTAGTCCAACTCGGTATTATGCTACTCCCAATAGATTAAGTGGTTAACACATTATGACTGAATTTATGTAAATACTGGATAGCTCGAAACTAAACATGCAAACTGAGAATGCAACAATTAATCTGATAATGATGTATTCATAAACTGAGGCATGTAAAACTGAATACTGAAATATTGACCTAGCATGTGTAATTCAAGAACTAAAGAAATACATAGCTAGAGTTCTGAAATTCATGCGGTAAATTGAGCAATAACATGATAATCTGATTTGGAACATTTAAATAACTAATTCCTGATGATCTGTTGGAATTCTAGAAACCCTAAGTTTGTTCATAATCATGGAATCAAGAATCTGACTGAATTCTAGGGACCTAATGGGCAAAAGGAACGCATTAGTGAAATCCCACATACCTGGTGACGAATTCCACGAAGAAATCTTTCAATTTCGGGGCTGGAACTGAAGAAACCTCGTTGCGTTCTTGAACTAGGGTTCTTGACCTTTTTTCTCCTTCTTGATTCTAATTTTCTAAGTTTTGATTAATGAATTTGACTTAGGTAGGTTCTAGTTATGTTTCTAGGTATAGACTAATAAAAACCTCATGATTTAGGGTCTAAATGACATATCTTAGGGGTTAAACGAAATAGGAAAAGACCAAAAGACCCCTGAATTAACTACTGTCGGAGTGACTGACGAAATGGACCTACGGTCCATCAATCAATCGACGGTCCGTCGATTGGGTCCATAGGTCGAGTCTGCCCGATAGGGCTTCACTAAAACGGGCATAACTTTTTACTCGGAGGTCGGAATTTAGCAAACTCAGTGGCGTTGGAAAGATAATTCAATTATCTATCTAACCACAGTTCATGGGACAAATAATTCGTTTTGTGCTAAAAGTTATGACCATATTAAGTTGACCTATCAACAATTTTCAGCTAACTAGTTGTTGACCCTCATCTACGATCAGACCTACGGATCGTGGATCGATTGACGGTCTGTGCTGGTCGACCGTAGTTTGTGTCAGAGGCTAGTAAGGGAAGTCTCGATCCACGGACACAGACCACGAACTGTGGTCTGATCTACGGACCGTGGGTCTGTCCGTGAGTCGGGACTTAGCCAAAATTTCTGACTGAGTTCTGGGGAAGTTTTCTGTCACGAACCACGGACCTGCAGGACGGACCGTGAGTCTATCTACGGTCCGTGGATGGTGTCCGTGAGTGCCATCTGTAACACCAGAAATCTGAAATCTCTATTTTCGGATACGGGGTGTTACATTATCTCCCCTTGGGACCATTCGTCTTCGAATGAAGACTAATCTAGCTGAAATATAGGGAGAGGGCTGCAATCCCTACCACTAAACACTGAGAACTGAATTTCTAACTGAACTGAGTTCCAAGAACATGCAAATACGCTGAAAATGCAAGTACAAACTGAAGGAACATTATTCTAAGACTGAATTTTCGCATGAATGACTGAAAAACTGAAGAGGAACTATTACCTCAAGCTGGAATGGAATCGGAAGGAAAGAGGTGAGGATACTTAGACTTCATGGCTGCTTCTGCTTCCCAAGTAGCTCCCTTTACTGACTGACTCCTCCACAAAACCTTGACTGAAGCGACTTCTTTATTTCTCAACCTTCTAACCTGACGATTGAGAATCTCAACTGGTATATCCTCATATGAAAGTCTATCTTTCATGGCCACACTCTCTAATGGCACTATGGATGCTGGATCACCCACACACTTCTTCAAAAGAGAAATGTGAAAGACTGGATGCACTGCTGCTAAGTGTGCTGGCAACTCTAACTCATAAACCACTTTACCAATCCTTTTCAAGATCCGGTAAGGGCCTACATATCTGGGACTGAGCTTCCCTTTCTTGCGAAATCTCATCACCCCTTTCATAGGTGACACTTTCAGGAAAACCCAATCATCAACTTGGAACTCTAGTTCCCTTCTTCTCACATCTGCATAAGACTTCTGGCGACTCTGAGCAGTCTTAAGTCTATCTCTAATG
>NC_064287.1:23289499-23325985 GCF_019186545.1 Solanum stenotomum
GATACTGAGAACCTGAACCTACATCACGAGAAAATGTAGCGCACGTATGCGTCAGTACTTGAAAGGTACTGAGCATGCAAGATAGAGTAAAGCTGAAATAACATATAACAGAACAAAGCAATAAAGCAATGAAATAATCTGGACATGATATAGATACTAAAAATACTGAATACTGAGCTAACTGATGCAATGACCAAATTTATAACATGCTGAGACTGAATACTGACAGTACTGAAATATGGTCAATGCAATAGAGTCTGACTGAACTGTGGGAGATACTAATAACCGACATACAACCATATGAGCTAAATGTGGAGTCCGATGTATACGCCCCATCGAGAGGACCCAATATACCCTGCCAGAGGTATAGAGGCATGCTGGCGTGATCACTAAACTAATGTTGCCCACAGAGGGGACTTACACCTACGTGGCTCGTAGTTCTAGGACTATATGGGTACGTTGAAACCCTAGTCCGACTCGGTATTATGCTACTCTCAATAGATTAAGTGGTTAACACATTATGACTGAATTTCTGTAAATACTGGATAGCTCAAAACTGAACATGCAAATTTAGAATGCAACAATTAATCTGATAATTATGCATTCATAAACTGAGGCATGTAAAACTGAATACTGAAATATCTGACCTAGCATGTGTAATTCAAGAACTAAAGAAATACATAGCTAGGGTTCTGAAATTCATGCGGTAAACTGAGCAATAACATGATAATCTGATTTGGAACATTTAAATAACTAATTCCTGATGATCTGTTGAAATTCTAGAAACCCTAAGTTTGTTCATAATCATGGCATCAAGAATCTGACTAAATTCTAGGGACCTAATGGGCAAAAGGAACCCACTAGTGAAATCCCACATACCTGGTGACGAATTCCACGGAGAAATCTTTCGATATCGGGGCTGGAACTGAAGAAACCTCGCAGCGTTCTTGAACTTGGGTTCTTGACCTTTTTTCTCCTTCTTGATTCTAATTTTCTAAGTTTTGATTAATGAATTTGACTTAGGTAGGTTCTAGTTATGTTTCTAGGCTTAAACTAATAAAAACCTCATGATTTAAGGTCTAAATGACATATCTTAGGGGTTAAACGAAATAGGAAAAGACCAAAAGACCCCTGAATTAACTGCTGTCAGAGTGACTGACGCAATGGACCTACGGACCGTCAATCAATCGACGGTCCGTCGATTGGGTCCGTAGGTCGAATCTGCCCAATAGGACTTCACTAAAACGGGCATAACTTTTTACTCGGAGGTTGGAATTAGCAAACTCGGTGGTGTTGGAAAGATAATTCAATTATCTATCTAACCATAGGTCATGGGACAAATAATTCGTTTTGTGCTAAAAGTTATGACCATATTAAGTTGACCTATTAACAATTTTCAGCTAACTAGTTGTTGACCCTCATCTACGGTCAGACCTACGGACCGTGGATCGAATGACGGTCCGTGCTGATCGACCGTAGATTGTGTCAGAGGCTGGTAGGGAAGTCTCGGTCCACGGAGAGAGACCACGAACCATGGTCTGATCTACGGATCGTGGGTCTGTCCGTGAGTCGGGACTTAGCCAAATTTTCTGACTGAGTTCTGGGGAAGTTTTCTGACACGAACCACGGACCTGCAGGACGGACCGTGAGTCCATCTACGGTCCGTGGATGGTGTCCGTGAGTGCCATCTGTAACACCAGAAATCTGAAATCTCTATTTTCGGATACGGGGTGTGACACACTTAGTCTTGTATGCTTAACTAATTAATTAAAATAACTAAAGTGCCCTTAATTGTTAATAATATGTTATCGCTTAGTCTTGTACGCTTAGCTAATTAATTAAAATAACTAAAGTGCCCTTAATTGCTTAATATTATGTTATCACCTAGTTTTGCATGCTAAATTGATTAAGCTAAATAACTGAAGTAATCGTATTTGCTTATTGTTATATTTATTATTTCACTTAGTTTGCATGTTTAACTAACTAAATAATAAATGAAGTAACCATACTTGCTACTTGTAACCCCACATATTGCATGAGATACGGCTGGGACTCACATTTGTGCACCTTGAGGAATGCCTAACACCTTCCCCTTAAGGTAATTTGAACCATTACCCGATCTTTGGTTCGTTGATCTTAGTTAGATTTAGTTAGGTTAGATAGGTTCCCTAACGCGCCTTAGTTTGTTAGGTGGCAACTCTTCAATCCACCTAAAGCCCAAAACAGTGGTTAGGTCGAAAGTCCATTTTTGCGAAAAAATGGGGCTCGACAGAATGGTGACTCCACTGGGGATATTAGGTTCTAACCATTACATGTTTCTTGCTTATGTAAGGGTTTAATTTATTTGTCATTTCATTACTTGTTTGGTTTTTGTCATGTCTAATTAATTATTTGTTTTTCTTGTTTACTCGCTTTCCTTAAATATTGTTATTTCAAAGTTTAGTCCATGACTCTCTTCCTTATTTGATTATTCTCATGCTTCGCCCTTTCCCTTTTCCCTTATTTGAGTATTTCATGTTTAAACCCTATTCCCTTTCCTTATTTGCTTAATTTATCTATGTGTTTGCATGCTTATTTATGTATTTACTGCTTTCAAAACCGTTTATGTGTTACCGCTTTTTCATCTACATGTTAATTGTTATTGCTTTGATAAACTGTCATTCCGCTCATACTTCCCCCAATTGGGACCCTTTTTTTTTTTATTACCGTGATGTTGTGCCTTTGCACCTCTCAGAACTACTCCATTTCTCTTCAAATACCCTTTATAGAGAGTCGGCATATCCGTGAACGGAAAGGATAGTATTACTACTAGGAAGCCATGAGCCTTCTAGCATAGAATCCCTTCCAAGTCCGTGTCAAGCCAACTCTTAGAAATCTTAATTAGGTCATACATGCTGCATAAACCCTAGGAGGTTTGACCCTTGGTGTCAATCCACATAATTAGTAGCCACCCTATGATCTAAAGGCCCCAACACCCTTTAGACAAATTGCATATTTATGTGTCAATGTGATCACAATAATTAAATTAAGCCAAACTTTGCCAAAATGGAGTTTAGAAGTCATTTGTTGTTTTGTTTGCAGAGTCATTGATGCTTTTAACTCCCCAAACCCGCAAATGGTCATGGAAGTAAACTACAAGATAAGGAACAGGTGGATTGATATTAAGAGAAACCGTGAAAGAGATATTCGTCAGTTGTTGGGTGGTCTTACCTACCTCATATTTGTCATACCAAACCCTCACCTGATTAGGGCCTTGCTGGAATTTTGCGATCATGTGAGGATGGTCTTCAAATTTGTGGATTTTGACTTGGCACCAAAGATTGTGGAGATAAGTGGTTTCATTGACCTGTCATACAACGAGTGTGAAATGATGGTACCATATAAGTCATCATCAAAGAAGTTCTTAAAAAGTTTGGGAATGAAGGCAAATCCAACCTTACATTATTTAGACCCTGGGTGGATTCATTTCGAATTTTTATATTCACGCTTTGGCCGAGAGGATAGCTATTACTCTTTTAGTGATGAGTTTGAGTGCTCCGTCAAGGAATGGGAAACATATCGTCTAAATGTCTTTTCCATTACCTTATTAGGATATCTGGTTTTTCCTAAGATAAGGGGAAGAATTGACACACGATTGGGTTATGTGGTTCGAGATTTAGCCCAAAGAGAGGACGAACCTAGGAAAACCATAGTGCCCATGATCCTGGCGAAAATAATGAAGAGTCTGTCAGCATGCATCAATGGTAGAATGTTTTTCGAGGGATGCAACATTTTGCTGCAATTATGGGCTATTGAACACTTTTACCTACGGTCTAACGCGGTAGACATCTTTCTTGGTTATGGAAACAAGATTGATAATCATCCAAGAAGAATGGTAGCTTTCACCGCCCCTGTTGGATTCGTGGATTGGAAGATATTTCTGATAGAGCTCGAGAGCTACTGCATTCAATGGAAGCTTCATTGGTTGTCCACGCCTCATGCAATAGTAAGAGGCGATGACCGATGCTTCATTGAGCTTATCGGCTTAAAGGGCGTTCAACAATACGCTCCTCTAAGAGTACTCCGCCAATTTGGGCGAACTCAAGTAATACCACTCCGGTCTGACATGGAGCAGTTTCAGTATGAATTTAAATTAGATAAACAACAAATCCACATCATACTTTGAAGATGGGAGCGAGTATTAATAATTCATATGGGTGCACGATAGGCCTTATGGACACGTGAGTATTACATATGGACCCTAAAAGAGGTTAAAGACAGAGAATTGAGTAGGGAAGGATATTATGGGCTCACTGATGAAAGGGAAAGCATATAGGCATGCAACGTGTTAAAGATCGGGCATGAAGTCATTCCCTATACAAGAAGTCAATAGGCACCAAGCTCTTAGAACTGATATCTTCAAGATTTCAGAATTTAGGATGACTTTCCCATTGTTACCCCCTTTCCCTTAGTTTATTTCAGTTTTTGTTCTTCAATTATGATGCATTGTTCAAATTTTATAATAAATAAAGTTTGTTTATTTGCTCTAATCTAAACTCCAAATTGGCAAATAAGGCTTGAATTAATTATTGTGCATTACTTATATGTCGTCTTAGGCCTACCTCTGGCTCAACGAGGCTCCTTGCATATAGGGTGTTTATCTTAAAACAATGTGTTTTTTATCTTAATTTATGCAACACTCTAACTTGGGTTTTCTTTTGCTTGTACTCTTATTTTACCCTTCCCCAATGGTTGATTTGTAGACCATGGTTTACCACACGCGATCAAAGGACACTCTTCCTTATCTTCTAAATGAGAACCGCAAAGGGAAGAGGAAAGCCACTAATGAGAAGGTTATGAGTAAAACTATTAAAAAGACGTATCCTTCAGACGAGTTGGTCTCAAGAATGGAACAAAAAATAAAGGAATTAGAAGAAGAAGTGGCTGATATGCACGGTTGGGCCAAATTGTTACTCTCTGTTGGTCCCACTCTGTAGACAAAAATAGATAAACCGCCTGTCACAAGTCAAGCCCATCTCCTAGATAATCCTCCACCCACTCACCCTACTTCTCAAAATCATCCAAGCTTCATTCAAATGCCTCCAAAGAACACCCACTTTCCAAACTACCCATATCCTTCTCAACATCATGCTTATGCTTCTAGACCTCCATATATTACTCCGTGTCTGCTGAGTCCTACCTTACAAACTCCTCAATATAAAACACCTCTGCACCAAGTACCTTGGTATTGTGCGTCACTCATACCATATCAAATTCCATCATATCAAATGCCTCCATATCAAAAGCCTACTTATCTTGTTCACAATATCAAAACCCTCACTCAAAAAAATATTCGCAAAAATCTATTCAATGTTGAGAAGAGGTCCATCAAAATTTACACTCCTTTGACTAAGCCTATAGATCAATTCTATGAAAAATTGAGGCTTCCTGGTCATATCGCTCCTATCGGTGAAATAAGGATAAATACACGTGCAAGGTGGATTGAACCCTCTAAGGTTTGCGCTTATCACTTAGTTATGAAAGGACATACCATAGAAGAATGTCGTGGTCTGAAAGACAAGATTCAACAATTGATTGATACCAAGATCATATGCTTGGAGGACTTCGCGCCAACGCAATCCCAACAGTGAACATGTCGTAGTAGCTCATTTGAAGCAGTTTCCAAATAAGGCTTACGCCTTTTAAATCCAAGTTTTTTATATTCAGGCAAGGAAAGTACCCATGATTGGCATATGGGCAATAAAGCTGGTCAAAATCTATCATTTCAGTATTGCTTAAGAATGCTCCGTTTAATGTCTTATGCTATAGTATTTGGAACTACGTCAGACCCGATTCCCGTTTAAGAGGGGATATGTAGGCGCTCCAATGGAGTTTAGTCTTATCATAATAAAAAATTCCATTTTCCCTTTTTGACTGTGTAACTGGGGCAAATTTTTTTGAGAGGGTCTCAAAAATTCCATAAGAGGGACATTTTCTTAACAGTGATGATACTGAGGCAGAATTTTTGAGAGGAACTCAAAAATTCATTCAAAAGCATTTCTTCGTGCTAATCAGTAACTGGGCAGAATTTTTGAAAAGGTCTCAAAAATTTTGTCTTACAAATCAAGACTGGGGCAGAATTTTTGAGGATAATTCACATAATTCAAGCTACAATCTAAAACAAAAATCAGAATAGCAGAAATTGTATACTGGGGCAGAAAATTTTGAGGGGATCTCAAAATTTTTGACAACAATTCAAAGGATATTCTAGTAGATGTCAAAGGAGCATACTGTGCCAAATCAGGGATACAGATCAACCTCCCATTTAACTAACTATTTTTCTTTGAATGCAGAAAAGACAGGTACACATATAAGAAGCAACTCCAACATCGCTCGAAGAATCAAGATACCATTATTATGAGCCCAATAAATCGCTAATCAATAGCATTCCATCCTTCCAACAGGAAAAGGATCAAGCTTTATGCTCTAAATTCGCCAGTCAGATGGCACATTGTCCTCTTGATAGGATGAAGGACCAAGATATTTTATATGGAGCTCAACTCGCTAGTAAATGGCACCCCATCATTCCAATTAGACGAAAGGATCAAGCCACGTTATATCTCGAATAATTTTCATTCAATGACAACCTCTCTTTTATAGGACAGAAGGTCAAGCTACAATACTCTGAGTTCAATAATCGTCAACAAATGGCACACTATCCTTCCAACAGGGCAAATGACCAAACTATTGAGCCCAAATCACCAGCCAAATGACACACTATCTTTCCGATAGGGTAAATCATCAAGTTACTATATATTGAGCCCGACAATCGCCATTCAACGACAACCTTTCCTTACTATAGGACAGAGGGTCAAGTGACAATACTTTGACCTCAAGATTCACCAACAACTGACACTCGACATTTCCAACAAGACGAAGGTCTGATATTGCATATGCTATAAATCAATTATTACATGTGCTCGAAGACTACATTGTGCCCGAGGATTGCATTATTGGATGTGCCCGAGATTGCATTAAGCCTGATATTGCATGTGCCAGAGATTGCATTGTGCCCGAAAAGTGCATGCGCTCGAGGATTGCATTATTGCATGTGCCCGAGATTGTGTTGAGCCTCAGATTGCATTGTGCCCCAATTGCATTGTGCCCGAAGATTGCATGTGTCCGAATTACATTATGCCCGAGAATTGCATGTGCTCGAGGATTACATTGTGCCCGAAATTGCATTGTGCTCGAGAATTGCATTGTGCCCGAGGATTGCATTATCGCATGTGCCCGAGAATGCATTATGCTCGAAAATTGCATATGCCCGAAACTGCATTGTTCCCGAAAATTGCATGTGCTCGATGATTGCATTATTGCATGTGCCCGAAGATTACATGTGCCCGAATTGCATTGTGCCTGAAGATTGCATGTGCCCGATAATTGCATGTGCCTGAATAAATTCAAATCAAATCACAAGTATCAACAGTTGCCAGAATGACAGATACGCTCTATTTAATAATTATTTATGTTCCAAAGGCGTCATGGTCTAAAGGCATCTTTCATGGCCTGCGGACATCATATCATGGCCTAAGGATTTAATTTCTACTTATCATGATCTAAAGGTGTCATAGTCTAAGGGCATCATTTTTCATGGCCCACGAACAACATTTTCATGACTTGAGGATATTTTTTTTTTAGTATCATGGCCCTAGACATCATAGTCTAAGACATCAGTTTCATAATCTTAAGGCAAACATGATGGTTGATATGGGAAATTGCATCATGTTTACATTTACCATTTATTTGATATATCTTCTCTAATCACTTTATTTAGTCATATTACAAGCTACATATTTGCAGAGACTAACATTTTGCAGATAAGATATTTTTCACCTCTCGTCTACGATTATCGTGCTTGCATCTATCGCAATGAACGCCCTATCATAATCTTTGCTACTCGTATTACCGTTTTTCAATTAACCATTGGCTACTTGTATTACTCCTTCTCATCAGATCATTTGCCCTTAAATCAAAAATCTCTTTGTCATGCCTTTCTCGCTACTCTAATCCTATCCATTCAAGCCAATATCGTTCCCTTTCGAATACCGTACTGCTCTTTCAATTTTTAGGAGTTTCGTTTGCTCCTGAATCTAGAACTACACACGGCCTGATTCTCGTATAACCAGAGATATGTAGGCAGCTTAATACCAAAGTCTCGGTTGTACCCTTTTCCAACTTCATATCATTTCAATTGATTCCACTGACATCTCTCGTCGATCGGAAAAAATTGGCTACTAAGTCAACGTTGGTTGCCCAACAATTGATTTTTCATTTTCAAACAACCAAGGGGCAGTTGTTGACAACCAATTTTGACCGACCTTTAGCAATTTTAGGAATGCTATTCGATTAAATAGGTATTTTTGAAAATATTTTGAGTTTAAAATTTTAATGGATTTTGTCTAAAAAATGATATATTTAGTATGCATGCTTTATAAAAATTAGTGTAAATACTATTAAAATATTTTAAAATTATTAGTAAAACTCAAAATAATTCAAATGTCTTAAGAATTTAAGTGACTTTAATTATATATATATATAAAATAATTATAATATTTGTGGTGTTTTGATTGAATAACATTTCTTTAATTTTCCTCATAATTGTTTAAATGTTAGCCTATTCTATTCTAATTTCTTTCAATCACAGCCTCCTCAATTTCAATTTTCATTTTAATTATAGCCACCTTTCATTACAATTCTATCCATTTTTTATTTCAATTTTGGTCATTCCAATTCAACTCTCAAGACCCATTCATTTTAATCTCGTCCATCCATCTTTAAATTAAATCCTAGCCACTCATCCAAACTAATCCTACGGTTCAGATCGAATCTCCTTAATCTTCCTATTTTAATATATAAAAGACCAAAACCCGAAAAACTTTCATTCATCCTCTTCCTTTCAACTCTCTTTAAGCGCCGCACCTCCCTCCTCCTTCCCATTTTCCCGGCGAAAGCCATCGGAGGCAAACACTCTCTCTCCCTTCTCCTCTTCCTCTCTTCCTCCCCCTCCTCACTCTCCTTTTTCGGATGAAGCAAGCAGCGAAGGCTGCTGTTCGACCAGCAGCTCCAAGAGGCGAGCACCACCGGCAAGGACACTTATACCACTCATATCTATTGCAGCTAATCACCTCAGTTCCTCACTTACTCTATGTCAAGTCTTCTCTATCAAATCTCAAGACTAACATCATTACCCTCATATTGCCATTCATTTGATCAAGACACTCATCTCAAATTCAAGCTTAATATTTATGAGTAAACCCGAATATCAATATGATTGCTCGCTTACTATACTAACTTACAACTACTAGGTGCAAAGTTAATAATCATTCTCCCACTAAAAATTCATGACAAATAGTAAATCCTCATCTCTTAGTATTCATACTTACAATTTACTATCACATTTCCCTTCACAACTTGAGTACTATTCACTCATTCACTATACATCAATGCCTAATTAGTTCTATAACACTTTGAATATTACGGGCTTTTCCTTAAAGATCATAAGCCTAGCTTAGAGCTATCACCTCATGAATACTTTTGCTCTTCTATTCACCACTTACGCTTGGTCATTACTAACACAATGACACGTCATCATAACCCCTTTCTAGTTAAGATATATTCTAACTCATCTCGACTTGCAACTCTTACTCTACCTCCTATCCTGAGCTCTTCGCAACTCATCACTGCTTAGTCTACCCATAAGGGAACACTCCTCATTCATATCTTACTAGGTGCATGACTATACCAACATAGTTTTCCAAAACACCATCTCCCTTACTTAGATAACTAAACCTCTACATACTGTCCTCTAACTCTGGAACTTTCTTATACTACTACTTATAGAATCATAACTAATACTATTTCTTCGGGTGAAAATCTTACCCAAGCTCTAAACATACCTCCTCATAAGGACCTCAGCTGAAACTAGGCTTAGGGAAGAGAGTACAACTCGCTTTTAGCTCAAATGCATGATTCATATGAGGGCATTACTCTAAAACTCAACACTTAACTCACTCAAGGGCTTCTCTCAAGCCTTTCTGAAGTCTCATGACTTCCTCAAGATTTGTGCTAAGAACAACCCATCAATAAAGGATTGACTTTGCGTAATCAAGACACAACTTTCAATGCAAGTGTCTATGATGGTACAATAGTAAATTACCCAAACAAGGGTTGGGGTCGAGTCCCAAGGGAGTGGGCTTGAGAATTTATAGAAAAATCAAATTAAGTTCTAATTAGTCATAGCTAAAAACATTATCGAATATAAACATGTTAAATCTAAGGGGTAACAGAAAAGTGTCAATTAACAATGGGGGTTTATCATAGGTAAACAAAAATCAACGAAACTATAAAGAGTACTAATCAATGAGAGAGAATTCTTGGGATGTGATAGGAATATGAGATAGACTAGATTGTTGGGTACATGCTTTTGATAGTAATTTCATTGAATGTTTGTGACTAGGCTAGACTATAGTGGGGGTAAGCTTTATCTCAAAAAACTTACCCCAAATCAAATGGGTTCCTCTCGGACACCCACTTGCCGCATGAAGAACAACCTCCGCCTTATCCCACTCACTCTCTCGAGCTGAGTGTGTGGGAGAAGGACTAGGGTTCACTCTCTCGAGCTGAACCTCATGTCGACCCAATCCCACCGTCCATCAATTTAGTAGTCTTAGTTTTACGACCTCTCTTTCGAGCAAGCCGGAAACACAAAGGTGAAATCGTATTTGCTACTACAATTTCATCAAGTTTCACCACAACTACTAAACGAAATCACATCTAAAAAACAAATAAACCATCAACTATCAAGACCCAACTGATAATCTAACTCATATTCACAAAAATCACACCCCAAGAATTGGGGTTTTATCTAGACATGTAAAAGTGAAAGAAATTTATACCAATATGAGTTTGCATTCAAATGTGTATGAAGAATTAAGTCTCAAAACAAGCACAGAGTGAAGAATCCATAAGACCCAAGTCCAAATTCTTGGAGTTGAAACCCTTTTAATCTTCAAGCTCTTCAAAACCCTCTCCAAACTTAGAACTCAAAATTCTATGTTCAAAATTTATATATTTAAAATATGATATTAAGCTACAACTGTTAACGAGTATTTCTAGTTTTCAAAAATTTGTGTTGCAGCGGATCATTTGGCGTTGTTAGTCGAGATCGCCGATCAACTCGGTGATCCGCCCTTTGGTAGGTTTCATTGTCGTCTTGCTCTGTCCTTCAGCATCGTCGTGTTTTGGATCATTGAGCGACATAGTACTGCTTCACGGAACTGCTCGACGACACGCCGACTGCTCTTTTTCATCGCCAATTTGATCCTTTCTTTCAGGGCTCAGTACACTGGAACAAAAGCCAAGGATAAGACTTTTTGGCGATTCGTCGAATGGGTTCGGCGATTCTCATATCTTCATTTCTTCGTTCTTTCAGCTGCCTTTGTTTCTTTTTGGTTAAGTAGTGTCCATGCTTTCCCTCAAACTCCAAATACCTTAAACATAAGGGTTTTCATCATATATTGAGATAAAATATGCATTTGAGGACACTAATTCTATCAAAATATAGCCCTAAATGAGTCCAATTAGTAGACTCATCAACTTTTCCGTTCAACCACCTCTAGTACGATGGGTAGTCGAATGAATGAATCTCAGAAATACACGAGTATGAATAAATCTCTATGACTTAGTTCTATTGCACGATTAAGAGTATGAAAGATGGAAAAGTTTTCTTAAATGTCTGTAGTCCCTCGTTTATAGAAGTGGGGCCTTCACAACCATAATCAAGACCCTACTTGACACAGCTTCCTAAACACCCTAGGACACTTGAAATCTGTGCTCTAAAACTAAGTTTCTCACGACCCGAGTCTACATCCTAGATGTGGCCGGCACTCGAGAACCATTGTTGGTCTCCAAGCACACCCTCATCCTGGCTGACTACAAGCAGAAGACTAATTTAAGCATACAAAAGCTTAAAAACTGAATAAAAATTCATGAAACTTAAATACAAAGGTGTAACTCAAAAGAAAACCCTAAATAAAAACAAATTATTTAACTCGCCATAAAATAGGCAACTTAAGTCTTTAAAACATTTAACAAAATAAATGAATAGACTTCTGAAACTCTATTGTCTATCTATGAAGCCTCTAAATGACAAAAAGGGATGTCGTGACAAGACCCATGACCTCCTAACAACTTATATAACTGAAAGGTAAATGAAATCCTACGGAAGCAAGGAGGTTCACCATAGCTAACTCGAACTCCATGTGGTATCAACGAAACTCATGTTGATGACCCTGAATACATATATCTGCATCATGAAAAGATGCAGGTCAAATGGTTCAGTACGTGGAATGTACGAGCATGTAAGGGGAATTCTAAAACATAAACATAATCTTGAACTTGATAAAAAATAAACATACTTACCTCTTTTCAAACTTACTCAACTCAAGGATACTCAAAACTACTCAAACTTACTCAACTCAGAAGTACTCAAGGATAATATACTCAACTCAAAGATTAGACATTCAACTCAAAGATATGATACTCAACTCTGCATACTCAACTCTGCATACTCAACTCAATATAAAGCAACAATACACATGTAATATATGGAAAACTTTTAAAAACAGTAGAAATCAACTCATTGTATTGAAGAGTAAAATAACAACTCAATTTATATATAACAAAATATAACATAACTCTGTGGGAGTTTCTTTAAACGACAACCACCACTATGAGCCTAAGTGATCATACAATATATTGCCCAGGCTGCCAGAACTGTCCAATCTTTGCCATCATATAGGACGCCTTAAATAAGTGGATCCACTAGTCTATGCTAAAAAGCACTAAGGATTCATCTAAAAAGTATGATCTTTTCTACCCATGATGGCTACATGGTTTATGGAGACGTGAGTTATTTGAACTCAAACTCGTCCCCATATCGGTGCTAAATACTACTCCCAAAATATACTTAGCTCATATGTATTTGAAACAAAACTTATTTCTTGGGTTTGAGATAATTACTCAAAACTTAGCTTACAAGCTCTGTTGGAATCGATGTTCCCTTTCTTGCTCAAAACTCTTTTGGAAATCTATGTTTCCTCTCATCTTAAATGTAAAAATATTTACTGCTTGGAAATACTTAGTTCCCATATAATATTTGAAGAAATGAACTTTACTCTTACTCTTCACTCAACTCAAAGCTTGTCTTAAAATAAAGTTAAAACGTTTGTAAAAGACTTCTTAAAATATGGTTCATGTTGAATTATGGACGTGAACGACTCAATGCAAAGTTTTAAATAACCATAGATAGAACTCTATACTTGGAACCCAAGAATTTCAATGATACTACTCCTCTCAAAGGTACTCAACTGATGGAGTTAATGCGGAAGTTATGGGCATGAACGACTCTACTCGAGGGTCTACATAATAATATGGAACTTGTGAATACAACTCTTCTCATTCTCTTACTTACTTTCTCAGAACTTAGTTCAAATTGATAATTGATCTCAGATAACTCACAATTGAACTCAAAAGCTTTCTTGAACTCTACTCTTAACTCTCTCTTGAATCTGTATTATGAATTCAAGAGTTATGGTTCATGATATGGAGGATTTTGTAATGATAAAGTAGACTCGTGAATACATTCTGCTCACTGTTAGTGTGTCGGAACGTCACACCTGATCCAATGCATGTGCCGGAACGTCTACTTGGAAAAAAGGCTTATGGTAACAGTTCTGAAACCGTTGCAATAGATAAGATAACCATTGCATTAGACCTATGGCAACGGTTTAGGGGCCATTTCATCTAATCGCGTTGCGATAGGTCTATATCAACGGTTTTGTGCAATGATAGGAAAATAGTTGCCATAGATGTCTCTATTGCAACGGATATGAACTCGATGCCATAGGACAATCTATAGCAACGGATCTTTGGCCAAATATAATGGTTTCTAATGTGTTGTAATGACATTTTATGGAACCGTTTTTGAAGCTATAGCAACGATTCAACTTGCATATTGCTGTGGTTATTTGCACCATTAGCAACAATTTGGTAGGCTATTGCAACAGCCAAATGGCATATTGCAATGGCTCAATTTACCAAATTATATTAATTTGATTGTAATAATTATTTGAATAAGAATCTGCACAAATAATAAGTTTATATAATGAAGCATGTATATATTCAACACTTGAAATTTAAAAAACAAAAATTGTAATTCCTAACCTAAATTGAATAAGGTAAACACTTAACTCAAACTTTTAAGCAAGGGTGGAAATAAACTTACACTCTATATGTTCATCCATACAGTTAAAGATGAATTATTCCAGCTAGTTCAAGACCGCCATGTGGACCATTCTTGTAGGCATGTTTTATACGAAACAAAATGTTATGTGTAGCTAGATATGCAAGAGTTAACCGAAAAATATCAACTTCATTAGTTTAAAATTTTTGTCATTTATATGGAGTAGGAAACACAAATAAACTTGACAACATGTATATCTTGAAATACAAGAGAACTCAAACTTTGAACCATGGCTAAATACAACAAGTGACAATTTTGAAAGTTAAAACACCTTTTCTCTTCAAGACTTTGAATTCATTCACTCAAGGTGTTCTTGATGTACAATATGGATATCACTAGATTTTCAAATAGGATCAAAACAAGTTATCAGATGTTAGCCCATATTTAGATAAACACAAATCTGGACAATTTCATATTTTAATTAAAAATAGGCATATGCTGCCTTTTGAAGTAAAGAAATGACTTTTCTAAGTATGAAGTTCTAAATATAAAAGACAAAGAGATTCATTGAACTCAAGCATGTTTTAGGCTTAAAAATAAACAAACAGTCTCATATTTATCAAATGGTGAATTTCATTTAAAATCTTTATGTCTTGTGGATAGAACTATAAAATTGTAAAGCTCAAGAACTCACCATAAACTCATCCTAAGACCTTAAATCTTTTCTAGATAAAATGAGTAGCATAAGCAAATCATTGTGTCTCAAAGCATGACCTCCAAGTGTGTAACATAAACAGAACCACAAAAGGATAAAAGAGAAGTGTATATACCATAATTTCTTAAAACTAATCAATTTAAACAAAGATGTTGATCACATATTGCTAAATGAAAAACAATGACGATTTGATTAAAATTGACATTAATATGTTTTTGAGTAAGTGAATCCTCTTACTCTCAATCACATATGAATGACAACTAAGAAATTTTCATATTCTTTACAGAAGCATGAAGACACTTGAATTTCAAGGGAAAAAAGAGATGATGCAGACCTATTTTGTGGAAGCAAACTGATGTGATTTTCTTCGAGTCCCCAAATTCCACTTCGATTCTGCTTTTCACTGAAGTTCAATCTCTATAAAATGAAGATCAATATAAGAAATTTAATTTTTTTTTCACTACATACTAATAATTACAAGTTTAATAGTTGATCTACAGTTATTTTAGAAAGTTACCATATTATTAGAAAGTTATCAAATTACCTTTTAAAAGTAAATAATACATTCTCGACAATTAATACATAGTACTAATTAATAAGCTACATACCTTCATAAGTTAGATAGTTATTTCACTAGTTAGAGATATTATTCCAAAATTACTTCACTAAATAGTTTCTACTTTCTAACTCCTCAGTTTCAGAGGGTTATATTTAGACCACTACTACAGTTTCAAGTCCCTTAACAAGAGAGATTAACAAGGTATTAGATTTTCACCTATCAGATTCTTTAATCTAGTATAGAGGGTTGTAAGAAATAAGAATTGTCTTTCATGCATATATATCCTATAAGTATCTAGTGAATGGTTTGGGGCATGAGTGTGGTGCTCCTACATTTTCAACTTCGAAATGACCTGGATTTCTTTTGGTCAGAAGTCGTCACAAATATCATTTCTAAAGTAAGGCAAAAAATGAGAAATCCAAATCAGATTTTCAACTCACATTAGTTTTGCTGTTTGCAAGTACTTTTATTTTGTATGTTGTAGTCAATGCACTGCCTATTTTATATGTTATCAAGATAGTACCAAATATAAAAGGAAGAACTTTGGAACCAATCCAGGCAACTATTAATGCATCATAAAATACCTTAGCAGTTAACACCTCGATCGGTTAAACTTTTCTACTAAAATTTACTCCATCAAATAGCAAGAGAGTTGGTTGAAACTACATTCAAGTGTTTTTTGCATCGTGGATTACATTCTCTATTTTTCAGACACAAGCTTAAGAAGCCGCAAATATTGTAAACTCAGTATTACATTCCCTGTGATATTTTTAAAGGTAAATTAGGAACCATCATCAGTACTATTGACCTACAAAATGTTGATAATATCTTCAGTAGTATTTTTTCTCAAATATAACCACATAGATATTTGGCCATACCTTGCCAATTGTCGGAAACTCAAACTTATAAGCAGGACCTGCAAGATCAGCTATCATTGTCAGTTCTCCTTGTTGTGACTAGTATGAATAGCTCTTCTAGTGTATCAGGTAATATTATTAGCTTCACATTCTGCTCCTACAATGAATTGATGTTGTTTCTCATGTGAATAGTAACTCTCTTCTTGATGGATTTTCCCCCAATTGCACCAGTTTGACTTTCATTTTCAACTTGTTTATAGGTTGTAGCTTCTAATGTTTGTATATTTATACTAATCAGATCGCTAGGATTGGTTGGCGTATCTTGCTTAGAAACATGAGAACAGTTGTTGAAGACTAAACTTGAATCGCTTTCCTCGTCCACATTATCAAAGCCTCCAAATCCTTGCAGGTTTTATTTATCAAAAAGAAAAAGGATCAAAGAAAGTTGAGTGTATATTACAACTTTTCTCATTATAGTTGTGTGTCGCACAATTTTTGATCATATCCTTCTACACATACCTGAAAATGATTTTTCATTAAAATCTGTTCATCTTCTTGATTGTCGTGAAGAATGTTCAGAAATGTTTTCCTACTCAAACATAAAATTTTGGAAATTTCAGTTGTTGTAACAGCATATGGTTGTGGCCTTCCAAGTAAAACACTTATTTCTCCAAATGATTCTCGAGCAACAACCTTCCCAATGACCTGTTTTTGAACATATTTCATAAAAAATAAGTTAAGGCTACTGTGTTTGAAAATGATATAATGATTGTTGAATGTGTTTTACTTACTTGTTCACATCCATCGCTATCTACTAGAAGATCCTGCAATAGTATACATAACTGATTAATAACACGAAAAATAAATTTGATGTGTTCAAATAATTGTTCCCAACATATTAACTTACCTATGCTCCTGAGACTATTATGTAAAAATCTGTTTGAGACTCATTCTGTAAAATCACATCTTCCTTGGAAGGATAGTATTCAACATCCATTTCAGGAACCTTTAAAGCAGGAAATAAACCATTGAATATACGTTGTATACGCCAAGTGAGAAGGGGATCAGAACAATGTAGAACAAGAAATTACCAGTTGGAAAAGTAGGTCCCTGGAAACGCCTCTGAACAGACTGACATTTTGAACTATTGGTAAAAACAGGTAATGTGCAATGCTTGATCCGATAGCTTTTGGCAGAACATTCATGGGGTCTTTTTGTTGATGAATAATTATTTTATAATTCATGAGCAGATACAAGTCCATTTCTAGAAGACATCAACGAAGGATCAACTATAGAATAGTCACAACACAAGCTACATTCTATTATAATACGAAATAGACCTAAAATCATGTCAAACAATAGCACTTTTGATAATTTAATGGAGCAAAGAGAAGAGGTACTTCAACAATCAGAAGGAATCAGTAAAGGAGAAAAGAGGAAAATCAGAAGTATGATGATGATATCCAAGAAATTATCCACCCATGGAACTTCATCACAATAGCTCATATACATCGATAAACCAGAAAGAATCCAACTGAGAAATGCAAAGAAAAAGAGGAGCAGTTACAAGTTACAGCCATGGCTATAGCTCAAGCGACCATGGTGGACTCGGCCGAAGGCAGGAAGAGCTGGCCGGAGTAGATGGCGCTGTGCTCTGGATGGTGATGATTGACAGAGAAGATCACTTTTCAAACCAATAGCAAATTTTAGTTTATTCCATTTTTATGTTAATGTATCTCTTGCTTCCTATTGCTCTAACGTAAATCTTCAACAATAATGAACGTGCATTGTTGACATCCTACTCAAGTGAGAGGTGAAATTAATGAAGACATCATCAATGCAAGGGTATTCAAACCAGATTGAATAACTCATGGACAATAAATACAACATCAATGTCAAGCTAAATATGGTCTAGAGTAGTCAATTTCATCATAACTCCCACAAAACATTAAACCCACAATAGCTACAATTTAATGGAAAAAACCCACAATCAGAGAAATACATCAAATACACTAATCACACCCAAAGATTAAAGACAAAAGAAGAGATTCAAGAATAAAACCTCAAAAGCCCAAACTTGTAGTTTCTTCAGCTATAACCTCAAAGATTGAAGAAGAAACCCTCCAACAGTTAAAGAAGAAAACCTCTAGATTTCTACGATTTTACAAGAAAACATACCACCCTCATTTCCTAAGATTTCACAAGAGGTTTGAAAAGAGAAATAGGTTTTGATTCGAAATCAAAAATGTGTTTATGTTAGCCGTAAAATGAGAGAAATGAAGAACTTACCTGCAATTCTCCCCAACTTCTGTGTTCAATCTATCTGCTATGAATGGATAAAAAATTAGGTTAAAGAGAAGAACAGTGACAACTTCTGTGTTCTGATAGTTGAATAGATGGGAAATGAGGTTAGGAAATGTTTGCCTCATTTGTTCAATATCCAGTAAAGAGAGAAATAAATTGTATTTGAAAAATTAGTTAAAAGTAAAATATAATGAAAATCATTTGGCGGTTCATTAAAAATAAGAGAGGGAAATTATGGAGGGATTTAATAATCGTTACAATAGAAAATAATTCGCATTAAATGTTGTGATAGATGACTTTATGGCAACGGTTCAGGAAACCGTTGCAATATGTAGGTCTATTTCAACGATTTTCACACAATGGCAACGAAATTATTACCAAGCCGTAGCAATAATACCCAATCCTTTTGGCAATGGTTCAAACCATTGCAATAGACTCTATATAGTAATGGTTGCTTAAGCACTGCTAAAAAATCTATTGCCGTAGGCCTTATTTCTAGTAGTGCGTGACACCCGCTCCAATAAATGCGTCGGATTGTGACATCCGATCCAATATATGTGTCCAAACGGGGCACCCGATCCAATGTATGTGTCGGAAAGTGACACCCGATCCAATCAGCGCAACCACAATCACATTCTTAATGAATAATACTCAAATGATACAATCAAGTATAAGATCATGGCATGTATTGTTTCAAACATCATCATTTCATTAGTTTCGATTCACATTTCCCTATTCACATATACACATGCATACAATATAGAAATCATTTGGCATATATCCCACAAATAGGATATCAAACTATCACCTACCTCGAAACCATGCTTGAATCCTCTTAAGACACTTTAGCCTTCCCTCTCCGGATTCTTTTCGCTTGTTCTATGTCTACAAACAATTAATATAATGCAACGATCAATAATTAAGGTCTTTTTTACCCGGATTATACCAAACACATGATCCTTATGTGCAACTAGGGCTTTTCCCACTATTAACGTCAGGTCAAAACTCTCTCAATGATAATTACCCAAGAATCTAAGTTCTACGGATTGAAAAATTGATTAGGGGAGTAAGATTATTACCCTTATCACAAAAGGTCGTGGAAAACTATCAAGAACTCGTCCTGGGTTGTATACTTACTCTTAAGAATGATGTTTGCAGAAAAACAATGAAATTGGGGTTTTTCCCTAACTTAAGTCGTAACTGGCCCGCTAACGTGAACCCTTACCCACCACAGCGGCCTCGCCCTAGGGGCTTACACAGACACAGAACCTCAGAATTTGAGTTCCAAGCTCCTATTTCACAACACACATCCAAACCAAGACGTTCTTAAACTACCATTTCATGCCAAGATCAGTTTTGGGAGTTCTACTCGCCCGAAATCGATTTTGTAAAGCCGTAGAAGCTCCTTAACGTCTTGGTTATCCACTCATGTTATCAAATTCAAAATTAGATCCCCCATTCATTATCAGATTTCTCTAGACCTCACCTGGCTCAGATTTTGTCCAAATCTGGACTAGGCTATAATTTTCTAAGTCACTACTCAAAAGTTTTCTGGCCCCATTCATTCCCCACTGGCTTTTCTATTACGATGGGAGCAAGTTGTTACAATAGATACCAATTTACACATCACTTGTCCTTATGATACTGCAATATGGAACACATGAAACACTGGTTGAACTGAAGATAAGCTAGGGGGTAAGGAAAATCGATAAGCCATTGGCCCCACACATTCAAGAATCTTAAATGGACCAATGTATCGAGGACTAACCTTGCCCTTATTACCAAATCTAATTACCCCCTTTATGGGTGACACCTTTAGAATAACTTGCTCACCAGCTTGAAAGGCTATGTCCCTTACCTTACTCGCCCGAATTCGATTATATCCACTCATGTGATCAAATTCATAATTAGATCCCATTCATTACATAATTTTTCTAGACCTCACCTGACTCAGATTTTGTCCAAATCTGGACTAGGCTACAATTTTCTAAGTCAATACTCAAAAGTTTTCTTGCCCCAATTCTTTCCCCATTGACTTTTCTATAACAACGGGAACAGATCATTACAAGTTCTTATCGGATTTTTATTTGAAACTCTCTCTTTAATATTTATTGAATTTTAAATACCTAGGAACATGGGTGTAAAATCCCACATTAGAAAGATCTAAAAATATAAAGAACTAATTTGGAAAGAGCCAATTTGAAATTTTGCAAGCTATGCTTAAGTTGTGAGTTTTGGGTCAAATTAAAATGATCATAATATTCAATACCGGATGATTTAGGTGACCCATAAGATAGAAAATGAAACATCTAGGAATTCTCTTTCCAACACCACCGAGTTTGCTAGTTCTTTAGTTTGGATGAGAGAGATATGTCCGTTTGTAGTAAGGCTGTCCAGTTAAGGAAGGTTACCCGAATTAGTGAAGGGTATTTTGGTCTTTTCCTTACCCGATCAAATTGAAACATTTTTTAGTAATATTATGGGGTTAAATCTGAGTTGAGCCAGTTTTACAATCCTAATTTACGCTTAGGGTTTTAAAAGAGAGTTCATGGAGAGAAAAGAGGAATGGTTCCAGGCGTTCATCGAGATTTCTTGCGGATCGAGGGTTGTTTCGCCAAAGGTTTGATCCCTAAGAGGTAAGTGAGTTCTCATAGTGTTGGGTACGTTCACCCACACTCCAATCATACTATTTTAATGCAATTTCATTCTTGAGGTTGAAGGATTTTAGTACTTGATGAGCTTTCTTGAAATTTCATTCTTAATCTTTAGTGTTGGGGTTTTGATGAATTCTTGAGATGAGTGCTAGCAATTTGGGGGTTGTTTTGAGTAGATTATCGTGTACTTATATTGTGTATTTGAATCTAAGTGAGTTGGGAAGAACCCATTCGATTCTAGGCGAATTAGGGTCAGAAAACGAGAAAGAAAATTCATCGGGGAGTTCTGGGTAAAGGGTGGCGCGCCACCCTACCAATGCGCCAGAAAATTTGTTATGTAGTTCAGGGGCTGGCACCCTGTGCCCCTTAGTGCACCAAGGTCGCCTGCCCCCACCCCTTCTACGTCGTTTGGCCCGCCTAAGTTCTTTCAAAGGGCACCTTTACTCCCTACCACTACAACAAATTTTATTATCAAGGACGAATAATTTCGTCGTCTATAAATCGTATTTCGTCACCACAAATCTTGTGCGACTAAAAAATTTTTGTCAATCAATCGTCACTAAACGTGCATCACTAAAAGTATACAAAGACGATTTAGTGCTTCGTAGCTAAAGGTATTATATTAACTACAAAAAGAAAAACTGTCCCCAAATGAATAAACAGTTGTGACGAATTTATTTGTGATAAAAAAATAATTGTTTTGTAGTTAATAGTATGTTTTGTCACTAAAAAGGTTATTACTATCGATAAAATTATATCGTCATTAATTATTTAGGTTAATCAGTGACTACATCAATTGTCTCTAAAGTGATATGTATTTCGTAGTTGAATAAATGTAATATCGTCACTAATGACTATTTTTTATATACAAAAAATCATTTTATCCTTAAATGATTAAATTAGGGACGAATTTATTATTATAAAGAAGGTTGATAATTTTGTGGTTAAATCTATCATTTTGTCACTAAAAATAATGTTTTTACTGACAACATGCATTGTCACAATAAATTATCATGATTAATGATAATCACAATTGTCATAAAATAAAAAAAATAATTTGTATTCAATAAAAAGGAGGAAATTGCTACAAATATATTTTTGTCACTAAATGGCGAATTTATTTATTTCGGGACAAAATATTTGTCTTAAAAAGTTTGATTTAGTCGTTGCTAAAAAGTTACCTTTAATGACGAAATCTTTTGTCACCAATTGCATTCATTGATGACATTTAATTATTTTATATCAATGTTATTTTTTAAATTATAGAGTTGCATAAATCTAAAATTAAATAAGAAAACATGCTAGATAATAATGAAATCCACCCATGATCATACAATTGAAAACGACTAAAATATATGAAAGTAATATGTCATTACAAGCTCCTTAAATTAAAATAAAATATGTCCAATAACAAGCAAATCTAACTGGAATAGAAGAAATATTACTCCTAAACTGAGACTAAAAAGTAGAACTTTCTTCCAAAGTACCAATAATGTGGTGATACTTAGTTTGCATTAGTCTTGATTCAATTCTCACCTTTTATACATGTGTAAAAAAGAGAAAACAAATTTATAAGATTTAATATAAAGTAGAATCTGCAACATTACATTATGTTTTTCGTACATTGTAATGCCAAGTTTCTGCAAAGATAAATCAATCATACATAATATGAAGCTACACATATATACGAATTATATCCCCATTGCTATTTGTGGTGTGCATGAAGTACATCACAAGGCGTTGATGCTATGGGTGGCTGAAACTGAAATACTTTTGTTTTGCAGATAAACATGCTCATACTTTGCAAATGGAATAGAACATATGTGTTAATGCTAATAAGATCAGGAATAAAAACATTCTCAGAGGTCACATGGCTCACTACAAATGCTACAAAGTTTAATGTTTATACTTCCATCATGGGGAAACAAGAGGTAAATGCTATATGTTAATTGTCTGAATACGCCAGAGGTAACCACCAATTAAATACCTGGGCGTTCCCATCACTTCTAGAACACTAAATGCTATAGATTGCAATGTTAGTAGGAAAAATGATAGCCAAGGTGAAAATTTGAGGATTGAGGAACCTGTGTTTCTCTAGTAGGCTTCAACTGGTCACTACAATGCTACTGCATATACATGTATATTGGTCTATTATTTTCTCACTACCTAAACAGGTGCTGAAAGATAAAAAGCTGTTTGTAGGGAAAATACACTCCAACAAACAAAATTTATGGGCTGAACTGATCTCAATAAGTAACTTCCAATAATTTTCTTCAATCTATGCCTAAAATATTAAGCAATGCCCTCACATTAAGTCACCAATCCTTCAATACTTAGGGGTTCAAAGAATAAAAGATAGGACTAACAAAAGAAAAAACTTGAACACTATGTGGGAATGCGAACATCACACATCACTTGTTCGAGTGTGTGATATCAAAGGCTTGTATACAAGAAATAACGCACTGTTTGAAGTTCACATGTGGGAGCATAGACATAAAGGAAGCTGAAAATTAATAGCACGAAGAGCGCAAGGCAAAGTTAACAGGCAATTGGTATGGGCAATCTTGACAGCTGCAATATCACACATATCAGAAGCTAGGAATGAAGCATTATGGAAACATAACACCTTACTGAAGTATTTTAGTAAGCATAACACATTATTGATTCTTTATAAAGCCCGGAAAATCACTTGCCAAATTCTACAACTGTGTTTCTTGAACTTCTTTAACATCTCTCCCTAACACATTCCTCGCCTCGTGCAACGTGGATCTATACTGATCGTCATCATTCCCTTAAATCCACCTCTTCTTTTCCTAAGTTATGTTATTGTAAATCATACCAGCTAAAGTAAGCTTAAGAGTTATATGAGTCTTACCTTTTACTAAATAAATAGGAAAATACACAACACCTTCTGTCTAGCAAGTATGAAAGCTGGAATAGATTTTAGGAGTAAGAGGAAGCAGAAAAGAGAAAAAAAAAGGACAAAAAGTTGAAAGTTGGTTGAACTTCTGAGCACAATGAACTTTTTCCTCATCAGAATGATATTTCATTCAATTCAAATTATGTGTCTTACTTTTCTTTTTGATTGTTTTAAAAGGAGCTTTATTGAAAAGAAACTATGTTGCTTCTATGCGGTACTGGAATTCCTTAATACTACAAATCTTTCATATCAAGAATTAAGAAAATTTAGACCAAACCATCACTGAATGACTAAATACACCAAAAGCAATGAGTAAGACACTGAGAAGGATAATAATTGTAGTTTTACAAGTTTATATCCTACTCCCATGGTCTTAAAATCTTCAAATTTTGTGATAAGAAGGAATTTTCTCTTTATCTATACATAGGTATTGGCAATGATTCCCCTCTATAAGGTAGTACAACATTTTCTACACTCTATCCAATAAGCTTAGGAAGCAGCTAAAGTGTAAAGTATAGGCCATGTTTCATACTAACTTTTTTATGAGGTAAGGTATTAACTAAAATATCATGGTATAAATAAAACATAATAGGTATAAACTATAACTTGTTAAACATAGACTTTAATTTGGAGAAATAAAAATAAAAATATACCTTAAGTTGACATTTTGATGGATCTCAAACTTTGCTGCATCATAAAGAAAAATATGCAAAGTTAGATACTATATGCTACATATTTATATATTTAATATAAAAAAATTAAAAAATACACATCATATATGTTTGAGTTACTTCTAACCTTGGTGGCGATGAGCAAGAAAGAAGTTGCATTTTTCTAAACATTTCCTCTTAGTGTGCCACTATAGTATTCAATTGAAAATTTAATGATTGTATTTGAGATTGCTGGTCTTGTATTTGAGATTGCAGATTATCTACCACAGTTTCAACAGCATTTAATCGATTTTGTAATTCAAGTTGGGCACTAACAACTTCTTGTTTCGCCTTTTTGAGGGAGTCTTCTAACTCTGCCGTTCTCCTTTGTGTAGATCTTGTAGTATTAGGTTTTGGACCATAACCAAGTCCTTTTATGTACCCCGACTTTGTACCAAGTATAGTATCCACAATTTCATCAATAGTCATGGAAGACTCTCTCGATGTATATAGATCTTTCAAATCTGTAATGTTGTTCTACATAAACATATTAAAATTATTTGAAGGAGAATGCACAACTTTTGAAAAACATTAATCTGACAAATCCAATGAGAATGTTATAAAAGATGAAAATTAATTTCTTACATAAGGAGTCCCAGCCTCTAAAGATGACCATCCTTTCTCACTCGTGTAATGAGTATGCTTATAGAACTAGATTCTGTTAGGCTCTACTCCTTCAGGGTTAGTTTTACCTTGTGAAATAAGAAACAATTGAAATAATACTAAAGTTTCATTAGTCAAAACAATAAAAATGGTATAACTTACAAATTCAGCACGAGCCGCTACAAACTCTTTTGACCCCATGAAATAATAACACTTAAGCTTAGTTCAATTGGCCTTGTTTATGTCGCATCGTTTCTACAAAGAAAATACAAAATACTGTATTTTAAATAACAACGAGAATAATATCAATATAAATTACCTTTTGCTCTGGATTGATCCACATGTCACAAAGCCTATTCCAATTTTCTGGGGTCAACTCTGGCACTTCAATCTTATGAGCTTCTTCCTCAGAGCGTGCATTTTCAAATAGTTATTTTAACTTGTAGCACCATTGTCGGCTTTTGTTTTTCAGAATATCCTCACAACTATTTTTCACATAATGCTCATCCAAATTAATTTCAAACCTCTCCTAAAAATCAAATAAGTATTAAAGAAAAACACAGAATGAGCAAAATCCCTTTCATATTAAATAATAATCATTACATTTGCAAACATACTAATTAACTTCAAACTTAAGTACCCTTTGTGAATCATATATTGCAGTTCAAAAACTTTATTTACTCTCATAAATAGTGTTCTAGGCAGCCGCGCTACATACATAATATCACTCTTTTCTATTTCCAGTAAGGTAATGTCACGAATTGATAAGTTAAGGATATACTTTATATGACAAGGAAATAACAAAAATCATGTATTTAATCTTCTCAAGATCATTATTCCAAATACCTTGAAGGCTTAGGTATTAGGAGCTTGACAGGACATAATAGAATCTGTTAATGAAATGGCTATAGAGGTTCAATAATTAAGATGGTGCTTTCTAAAAAGAAATGTTTTTTTGTAAAGAAATGAAATACCATCACACTCGTCCATTGTTGTATCATAGCTCCATATGTTTTTGGTACATGGAAGAGCATGGCAAAACTAAGGAATTAATTTAACCAGCAATGCAGCTGCAAACCAGGTAATGACATTTACTTTAAATATTGGGAGGATAAATGATCAAAGAACACTACTCTCCTAAGTGACTTCCCTACTCTATTGTCAATTGCCTCTGATCCAAACTCTATTATCTCCTAGAACAGAGAAAATAAATACATGGATGCAATTGTCCAAAATAAATTTTCATGATTGAAAGTTGCTACTATTACTATTAAAACTGGATTGTTGCCCTCAAAGTAATCACAGGCCAAATAAAATCAAATGGTGTAGGAAGACAGATGGACAATACACAGTGATGAAAGAAAGGAATCTTCATTATGTGCTTGAAATGATATAATAGATAACTGCCTTGAAAACTCATTTGTAAGACCAAAGACCCTAGTCATATTTCATCTCAATAGTCCCTCATGAGGCCAGTCTAACTCAGGACAACCTCAGGTGAAGGGGCATGACAACAGTTAATGAATGTCTCATGTGTCAAAAAGCTTATGAGACTAACAGACACCTATTCCTTCATTGTCTAGTGACCGCTAATTTTTGAAATTTATTTTTTACTATTTTTTATTTGAGTTGAGTTATGCCTGCTGATTTAAAGGATGCCTACAATAGTTAGAACTCTTAAAAAGTTGATAAATACAAAAGTTTGGAAACTAATCCTTGTATTTTTTGGTGTGTGCGGAAAGAGAGAAACAAAAGGTGCTTTAATGGAATATCAACTTCAATCTACAACTTAAGATCAATTATGTTTTAACTTTATATTGTTAGGCTATGGTTAGATCCGTTAGACTCTAATGTCGATCTTTTGGACTTTGTAAACTCTTTAGTCCTAGCATAGGATACTTTTAAATGAGCTTACAATCTCACTACTTGTGTATCTATATTACTTGAATCTTTTTTATGCCATTTATCCCATTTCTTACTTTATCAAAAAAATGTAGTTCATTTCTGTGTACTCTTGAGCCATATGAAATAAGATTTTACACTACTAAACAGTGTCGAATCAAGCATCAAAATGGTCTAAGGAGTTGGAGTAGGCACAAACAAATGCTTAAGGCAAAACCTCTACAGTTGCAAACTATAGAAGTATTGATCCTCTAGTTGTTATCTTCTTTAGATAACCCCTTAGAAAAATTTTAGGAAGGAAGCTTGAATGATTGTATACAACTAGTTGTTTTTTTCCGTATCAAGTAGTGTATTTGATTCATAGATACTTTATTTTATAGTTTGTTAGTTATTCGTAGTAAAATTCTTGTTATTTTTTTTTAATATAAAAACAGGAAATAAGACAAAAGAAACCATTAGTTAACTTACTATTAGATATCGACGGAGATATATATCGCCGAGTAGTTCTCCCAAAAAATAAGATGAATGAAAAATAGCAGTACCCAAAAAAAGAACTCAATATAATCACTACCATGAAATAAATTTACAAGAGTATAGAATCTTTACATGGCATCTAATTAGTCCCGCATCTTTGTCCTCTCTTGTGAGTTCTTTCCACTTGTTTGGAAGCAAAAGAAAATTCCGAGCAATTATCCCTAGCTCATTGGATAGTTTTGCCGATTGATCTGGTTTAGTTGGCCTTCCTTTACCAACTAGGATTTCTATTTTCATCTTTCTTCATTGAGCCTTCTTCATTTTTTCAAGACCTTTCCCTCTAGTCTTGCCACGACCGTTCCTGATTCTAGTGGAATCATCTGATGAAAAAAGTCAGTTCAAAATACAACCTATAATCTTAAAAACATACACGTGTGACAGTAAGGCACATGATGAAAACTAAAACAACTGCATTTTTTTTAATTTATTGTATATTAATGAGCAACTGAGTCAAAAAATTCACCGATAAAACAAAGAGAACATACGAGAGCTAACAACATCTATTTTGATCATTTCTATCATGTTTGCTGATTATATGTTCACCCATATTACATAAATGTTGTTGGATTTCAAAGATGTAGATTACAACAACTATATATTCAGCAAAAAAAGGATCAAATTGTGCATAATGATAGAGTAGGTAACTTTACATACCTAATTTTTATGCCATGATGAGCAAAGGAGAGGTGGCCAAACATAAACCAAGTCTAAATAGAAATGCTTACATGTAATCTATGGCAGCATTTTCAACTTCTTAGAGTCAAATTGTGTAGCTTATATAGCATATTGATAAAGTAAAATCAATTGCAATTTCTCATACAAAGAACCAATGACTTTCATGTTATGAAAAATGCACCTAAGATTATGGATGATGTGATGAAACACTTCTTTTAAAATGTTAATATATCATAGATAACTTTAAGATTTAAATCCACAAATCTTGAGTAGATGATTGAATTACAAAAATAACAGCCAAGATCATCATAAGAATCATTCGAGTAACTCGGAAGTACATGTAAAAGAGGAGATTAAATTAAAGAAGATAATAGAAAGGACAAAATAAACCTGCATAAATAACCTGCATAAAACAACTCAATATCAAATACTCGGATATTGAGTTATCGTCCATATTTCACGTAACAAGTTTAACATCAATAAAAATTTCAATGGTTAATGTTTTCGGTTCCAATTTAGTCAATAACTAAATAAATTAATCCTAATCAGCATAATAAAATGTATTACTTGTATTCATAGCAGGAGTATGGTTATTTGATTCATCTAGTGATTGAGTATCTTGAATTGTTTCCCCTGTAAGTGTAGTTTGCTTAAAAACATGTCCACCTGGTGCCATCAATTTGCAGAATTCTATCAAAATAGAAAATGTAAGTTTAGAATGTTAATAAGATATAAAATCCAATGGTTTAACAAAAATAGTTATGTAAAAGCACCAATCATTGACAACTAAAGGAAAATCTAAAAAGAACATAATCATTAGTTCAGAAAATCTTGCACACGCCATTTTTAAATATATAAGAGTTTACTGTCTATCGAACTATTGAAGAATCTCTAGAAGATCAAAAAACTAGTATAACATATCAAAGATATATTTATGCCGGAAATATGTTCAAATTTGAAGACACAATAACTTTTTTGAAAGCTTATATAAGAGAAGGTCTTAAGAAGAGGTTGTAGATCTAAAAAATGTCGAGCCTCGTGAAGAAATGCCTATTGTTTTTAGCAAAAAGATTAATTGTCCTACATAATATTCATCTCAAGTGATGTTGTTTCAGTTCATCCGAATTCAAAGTTCCATCAACCTATCCTAACTCAAGTTCAAGAAGCATAATTTGACAGCCTTGAGTACCATGTTTCATAATCCATCCTATCTTCCTTCGAAATCTGAGGGAGAACATCAATATATGAACAAACCAGAGGAAAAGTTATTACAAAAGAAGTCTTGAATAGTGTATACTTCACTAGTATGTTTCACACGCAAACTGTAAATATGCACACCACACGAAACTGAAATCTACATAATAGGTTAGAGTGTTTGTTTTCCAAAAACTTATAAGTAACTATATGAAATAAACATAGAGCAAGATCAAAGGTTGTTTCACAATAATCAATGAATAATCATTCAATATATGATTGCCACATATAACTATCTGTCTAATTTTGCTCAAACGTAAAATAAGATTGATACATACCTGGTCTTGTTCAGGTTCAGAAACTTTGCTTCACATTGTAATTGAAACTTTTTCGTTTGTTTTCTCATATGTATGGTGATTATCCTAAAATTCTTTTGGAGGCAAAAAAATGAAAAAATTAGCGCCAAAAGACAGTTTTTTTTCCATTTCTCTGCTTTCTGTAACTTTATTTGGTGGGTGAACATGAAGAAGTGAAAGAAGTAGTGGAGCTTATTAACCCAGAAACATAGGAAATGGAGAACTGCATGGTCAACTTTTTTTTTTAGGATTTTAACATTTATCTTTTCCTCCACTTAATATTTTAAAAATAAAATTACACAAAAAAGGACATAATGTCGATCAATACATTAGAAAAAATAAAATTGCACACACAAAAAGGCATAAATGTCCAACAATTTTATTTATCAAAATAAATTTTGAAGGTAAATTCTTTATGCTTAGAAATAAAGAGGAAATCAGGAAATGGCTTCACTTGAATGGAAAAAGTAAATTACTTAGAATAATAACATTCGTAACAAAGGGAAAAACTACTACATCCATATTAAAGATCTCAAAAAAATATAAAATCAATGCCGATTGGACTAACAATTGTACCTCTTTTAGCTGAAACCCAAAACCCTAGGCCTTGTACTTCTGGTTGATAATCCTAAAAAACTTGAATCTCTAGAGAACCCACTTCGGAAATCAGGGATCTGACTAAGAGCAACACGCTCGAGCACTTTTTTGTCTTCAGTCAGCTGCGGATTTGTTGCTAAACAAACAAACCATAGCAAGAGAGATAGTGAAGACATCGATGATGACTTTGAGCTAACATGCAAAGCTCCAAACCTCTAAAATCGAATATGTAGTTGCTCTACATCAGAGATAACGAACTCTTCGAATGGATCAACTTGTGTACTTCGAAAATAAAGAATAGTTGAGCTAGTAAAATTAGGGAGAAGAAAACTTGGGAAGAAAACAATTAGGGGAGAAGAAAGGAGATGAAGTGGATGAGTAGAGAAGATGGGAGCTGAAGAGTTACCATAACTTTCCTAATTTCCTAATTAATTATCATCTAATGAAATTTCACTTCTCTTTGAATTTTGGGCCTATATTGGGCAACTTTTTTGTTTTGTTTTCTTGAGATTGGTACGACACACATTTTATATATATATATATAAATCTTGAGAATGATTTTATTATATATTTTTTCCATTTTAATTTGTTTATTTTGTTTTAATTTGACATAAAGTTATAAAAAAATACAGAAGACTTACGAATCTTATCCTCTTAACATAAAAATATGTCAAATGTAACAAAATTGTCTTTTAATATTTTTGGTTTAAAAAATTCTATTTGGAAAGTCAAAATTGAAGAATTATTAAAAAAAAAAGAAAAAACAAATATATATATATATATACTTTGATAATGATTTTATTATATATTTTTTCCATTTTAATTTGTTTATTTTGTTTTAATTTGACATAAAGTTATAAAAAAGTACAGAAGACTTATGAATCTTATCGTCTTAAATTAAAATATGCCAAATGTAACAAAATTGTCTTTTAATTTTTTTGGTTTAAAAAATTCCATTTGGAAATTCAAAATTAAAGAATTATTAAAAAATATTATATGTATATATATTTTGAACACCCGTGACACATTAGTGAAATATGACCTGACGGTAAAACGAATTCAAGGAGGATAATGTTTTGTGGTTTCGAGTCCCATATTTTGCTAACAAGCAAGGGACACTCCCTTAAACATTTTTACTTTTTTTTTCTAATTTAAGAGTTTCTTAATAAATACTCTTAAATATATTTAAGTAAAAATAAATAACATATTTTAATACTCTTTTCTTAAAAAAGGCACAAGTGCGTAGCGAGCACAAACAAAGGAAATGCACATGGGTCTCCTTGAAGAACGGTAGCACCCTTCTTTCTCATATCGATCAAGGTGTATCAGAGCTATGGATAAGAAACACGGTAAGAAACATACGAGTAGAAAATTAAGAAAAATAAGAAGAAAATTAAACAAATTATATCCGGAATATAAACAACTTAATATCACAAAAACTGATAACGAAAAATTAAATCAATTAATAGATAATATATCTAAAATAGAATATAAATATATTCAATACTTAAAAATACAATGAATAACAAGAATAGCGAATATAGACAAAAACTTAATGAAGTAATTATAGAAAAACGACAAGAATTAGAACATAGGCAAAATAGACTTAATAGTAATATATTTGCAGGAATTTGTCACAAATCTATACTAGCACAAAGAAAGACTATTTTTTATCTAGAAATACAAATAAATAACTTAGAATATAAACTACAACATAATTTATAAATGAATAAAGAAGAATACGCAATAGATGAAAAAACATATGAAAATTATGACGGATTAAAAATAAAGATAATATTTTCTAATCTAGGAAGAAGATATAAGAAAATAGGTGATAATATAAGTTTAATGTTAGAAAAAGAAACGGTAAAACTAGAAGATAGTTTAACTGCTATGGTAAGAATAACAAAAGAAAATGAAGAAATAGATAGAAGAACGGAAATTGAAAAAATAAAACAACAAGCAAAAAAGGAAGTACAACAATTAGAAGAAGTAAAAAATACTAAAATAATAGAGCTAGAAAAAGAGCTAGCAATATTAAAAGAAATGTATGAAATTAAACAAAAAGAAAAAGAACAAAAAACAAAATTAGCAAATGAGATAATTAAAATTAAAGAAAAATTGCAATTACAAGATGAATTAGAAGAAAAAGAAGAAAATAACCAAGATAATCTACCCGAAATAAGAGTTGATGAAATAAACGATGATGATCTAGAACAACATTCGGAAACAAGTGAAACATATACGGAACTTTTAGCAAATATAGATAATACAAAGAATTTAGAAGTAAATGCAGAAGACGTAGACATGGACGAAAAACCTAGCACATCAGGAGTAAAAAACCCAAAAAATTTTAATCCAAAATATTATAATAAAAATTATGAACAATATAATAAAGAAAAAACTACATGGGATAAAAGATTAAATAAAAAATGGACGCCTAAACCAATAACTGGACAACATGAATTTTTAGATTTAGACTGTGTAACAGACATAAATAAAACAATCCAATTATGGATAGGATACATATCAAAACAATTAATAGATAACAAGATAGTAATAGCAGAGGCACCAGGATACATAGAAAGAACACTTATAGGAACAGTAAAATTATGGCTACAAAATTTAACAAATGAAAGCTTAACAACTTTAAGAAATAATAAAAAATTTGATGGTGGAATAGCCACTACAACCATAGAAATATTATATAAATACGAAATAGCTATAAGAAATGAATTTAGTAGTATGACAACAGAAGTAGAAGAACAAAATAAAGAAAAAATCATAAATCGAAATCTAATGACAAAATTAGCAATATGCAATATGTGTTACATAGATGAATATACATGTGCATTTTGAGAATATTATTATAAAGGAACATATAGCACAGAAGAAAGTAAAGAAATAAGAAAATTATATTTTACAAAATTACCAGAACCTTTTAATTCAAAAATAATAAAAAGTTGGAATGAAGCAAAATTAATGGACACCTTAGGAGCTAGAATGAAATTCTTGCAACGATGGTTTATGGAACTATGTGAAAAGCATAAAGAAGAAATAAAAATGGAAAAAATATTAATAAAGAACTTAGCATGTTGCAAAAATAAAAAAGCACCCCAATTTGGTTGTACGGATAAGTATTACAAAAATAGAAAGAAATATAATAAAAAATATAGATCAAAATATAAATATAAAAAACCAAGAAGAAGGTACTATGTAAAAAATTACAAAATCAAAAGACCATATAGACCAAAAAGAAAACTAACGGAATGTACTTGTTATAATTGTGGAAAATTAGGACATATAGCTAGAGATTGTAAATTACCTAAAAATCCAAAGAAAAAATAAATATCAGAAATAATAATAGACGATGATAAATATACACAAATAGAATACGTAGATTATGAATTAGAAAGCAATGATAGTATATATGAATTATCGAAAAATGAAATAGACAATGACATAGAAATAGAAACAGATAATGAATTCTATAATATAACAAATGACTGAAGCAGATATACAAACAATAAATAGAGAAGAACATCAAGACGAAGAACATTTAGAACAAAAAATAATATTTGATAATAGTGTATTTGAACAAATGAAAGGAAAAGAATTAGACCTAAGCGTAGCAAAAATATTCGAAATACCAACAGTAAGAAACTGGTTTAAACGACGAAAAGAAGAATATTATGTAGTAAGTCAAAGAGAACATATCATAGATTGCAAATACACTAAAGGAAAAGACAAAATACCAATAATAAATAAACGAATAATAAATAAAGAAATACAAGATATTAAGGCTAAAAATCCAATTAAATATGTACATTTAGGAGGAACGAAAATATTAATAAAAGCATGTTTTAGAGAAGGAATAGATACACCCATAGAAATATACTTAGAGGATGACAGAATTATACAACCCATAGAAAAAAGTATAATAAGTGCGGTAAGAGGTAACCTCATATACCAAAAATTTAAGTTTATAATAAGTGCTAACTACTCAGTAGCAATAAATTACAGAAATATAGATAAATCACTAATATTATACTGGCGAATGTCAGGGATAGAACTAGCCCCAGGAAGTAAAATATTTACAGCTAGATGTAAAAACTTATATGTTCTAACAACAAAACATAAAATAACAGCAAAAAATAAAATAGACAAAATTAAAATAGAAGATCCCTTTGAAAGAATAGTTACAGTCATAGATAAAAATGATTATAGTTATAATGAAATTGATATAGAAGAAGATTGAGAAATAGTAAAAGAAAGACTAAGCACATCGAAAAGAATAAACAATGAGATACCCCAAACATCATCAAAAATGAGTACCTCAAGGAGAATAGATAAAACCCCACAAAAATCAATAGATGAAGACATAAAACTACATCATTACTACATAACCGGAATAATGGAACAACGAAAATATTTAATATTAATAGATACAGGACGAGAAGAAAACTATATTACAAGAGAATTAGTGACGGAAGATGAAATAATAACTATTGAACAATTATGCTCTGAATTACCAAAAGCATTAATGTATACCGAAGAAACTACAGAAAAGGAAATAATCATCGAAGGAGTACCAATAGTAATAAAATTCAAAATATATCAAGGAAATGAAAATATCATTTTAGGAATAAAATGGTTGGAACAAGTAAAACCATATAATCTAGAAGACAAACAGTTAACAATAAATTATGAAAATAAAAGAGTAATAATAAAAAGAACTTTGGTATGATAAAAATATGAAAATATATATACTTGCAAAGATAATAATAGAAGGATATTACAACCGATATTATACACCAATGATAGATACGGGAGCAGAAGCTAATATATGTAAATACAATTGTTTACCAGAAGATAAGTGGGAAAAACTAAAAACATCTATAGTAGTAACAGAATTTAATAATGAAGGAAGCATGATCACATATAAGGCAAAAAATATAAAAATACAAATATGGGATAAGATATTAACTATAGAAGAAATATATAACTTTGAATTAACTACAAAAGATATGCTATTTGGAATGCCATTTTTAGAAAAATTATACCCACATATAATAACAAAAACACACTGGTGGTTCACAACACCGTGTAAACAAAAAATAGGAGCAAAAAGGGTAAATAATAAAAAACGAAAAACAACAGAATGGATAAAAGGAAGTAAAAAAATTACACAAAAATTAGAAAATATAAAAGAGGGAGACCCTAAAATAGAATTAATTATATTCTCTATAGATAAAAGTAAAAATAATTCAAGAAAAGTTAGAACTGTTATATAGTGAGGATCCTTTACAAGGATGGGAAAAACATAAAACCAAAGTAAAAATTGAGCTAATTGATAATAACAGTATAATAACCCAAAAACCATTAAAGTATAATTTTAATGATTTAACCGAATTTAAGATACATATAGATGAATTACTAGAAAAAGGATATATACAAGAAAGCAATAGTAAGTATACAAGCCCAGCATTTATCGTAAATAAACATAGTGAACAAAAAAGAGGAAAAAGTAGAATGGTTATTGATTATAGAAATTTAAATGCAAAAACTAAAACATATAATTATCCGATACCAAATAAAATACTAAAGATAAGACAAATACAA
>NC_064287.1:23329218-23363475 GCF_019186545.1 Solanum stenotomum
AATCTATGGAAGATATAAAACTATTAGAACAATTAATAGAGGAAAATTTATCTATGTACCAAAGAACCGAAGATATGTTATATCTTGAATATATCATAAATAATATTAAAGAAATATTCAGATTAAAACAACTATAGGAAAAATATTATAATAAATATTATTACATTTTACCATGAATTTCACACTACCAAAAATTAACATTAAAGGGATATCAAGATTAAGACACTTAGCAAAAGAATACTACAATGCAAAAGAATACTACAACAAAATCTTTAAAATAAAATACTCACTTATCACACTACTAGTTCCATGAATCCCCCAGCTACCAGTTCCACTACAAAAAATGGTATTTTTACTTCACATAAAACAAATAGATTTGGTGGACTCTTGACTATCTTTGTTTTAGTTACCATATTGTTTGTTATTGGCTTATTGCTACCTGGTCTTTTCATTATTTTTACATTAGCGTCATCACTACTGCATTTCCTTTTCACGCTTGATTTTTATATGCTTTATTTGAGATGAAAGTATATCGGACTTAGCCTCTCTACCTTTGTAGGGTTAAGGTTGCAATATGCACCACCCTCCCTAAACCACACTTGTGAGATTATTTATATTATTGACATTTCTTCTATCGAAGGAGCCCCAATTTTGCTTGTTGGTTTAAACATGTAAATCTTCTCTAGCAGTTAGGCATGGATATTGGGGTAGGGCATGGTAGAACACACCCTTAACATGGAAGGAGAACAACTAAATGGGGCGGGGCATGATGAATCTTATTTATTTAAATCTCACATCATTTCTTGAATTTGACAAACAAAAGTGCACCGTTTGAAAAATTTTGCAGCACTTGGTGTGGGAAAGCATAAAGCTCAAGTGTTGGAGACAACCTGTCAAAAATTATAGACAACAATATGGTTATCAAAAACAAATCACACCATTTTAGTACATTTATAAATGGAAGATTATATGCTCGAACTGTATGTCCTAGTCTAGCTTAACATTAGAATTAGAATAGACTTACAGACTTGACCACAATAAGCTTGGTCGACTGGTATCACAATGTTTTTTTCTTATAGGTATAGGTTTAAGTTATTTTTTTTATGACAGGTATGGGTTTAAGTTATATATTATATTATTTACTTTCAATGCACAAATAGCACAAACTTTTTCCTGTAGACAAGCAATTCTTGTGGACTTGTGACTATCTTCACTTTAGTTCCCATATTATTTGTTACTGGCTTACTGCTACTTGATCTTCTTTTTCAATATTTTTAGAGTGGCGTTATAACTATTGCATTTCCTTTTCATACTTGATTTTGATATGTTTTACTAGAGACGAGAATCTATCTGAGTTAGCCTCTCTACCTTTTTAGGATAAGGCTACATATGCACCACCCTCCCTAAACCACCCTTGTGAAATTACTTATATTATTGACATTTCTTCTATTGAAGGAGCCCCATTTCTGCTTGTTGGTTTAAACAAGTAAATCTTCTCTAGCAGTTAGGCATGTCAATTGGGGTAGGGCGGGATAGAACACACCCTTAACAGGAGAGGAGAACAACTAAATGGGGCGGGGCATGATCAATATTATTTATTTAATATACATAATAGAGCAGGGTACTAGGCCAATCGTATTGCAGTTTATTGTTTACTTGTTGGAATACAAAAGAGCAGAGTTGTTTTATACATACTTGAAATTTGTCACATCATTTATGGAATTTGACAACCAAAAGTGCACCATTTGAAAAACTTTACAGTAGCTGGTTTGGTAAGGCCTAAAGCTTAAGTGTTGGGGGAAACCTATCAAATATTATAAACAACAATATGGTTATCAAAAACAAATTACACCATTTTAGTACATTGAGTAACTTGTTGTTTGGAGTCCCTAAAAGCTACCTTTCGCTAGTATTCCATCATTGATGGAATATTTATTTTGTTTGAAAGAATCATGCATGTGCTTCTAACAATATTTATTTGATACTTGCTCTGTTGGTACAGTTGATCATGGATAAAGGCTAGATGCATGAACCAAAATTCTCTAAAAGATATGTTGTGGGTGTTCAATCTTTTATGCAACTTGTTCGGTCTCACTTTGATCGAAATTCTAAAGTTCGATGCTCATGTCAAGATTGTTTAAATATTTATTTGCAAACACAAGAAGTAGTGTATGACCACCTATTGATCCAAGGAATTATGGGAAGTTATGTGCAATGGATCTACCACAGGGAACAATCACTAATGAGAGATGATAATGAAGTGATTTACAGTGAGGATGGAGATGAAGAACATGACAATGATGAAGGAATTCACACTATGTTAGAAGAGGCCAGTGGAAGATCGTTTGCTGATTTTTCGGAGGAGACAACTGGTAATAATGTCTCTGATAATATGAGTGACAAAGAAGATAAAAAGTTTGACAAATTGTTGAAAGAAGCTGAATGTGAATTATACCCAGGATGTAAGAAATTCTCAAAGCTTTCGTTTGATGTGAAGTTGCTACACTTGAAAGTGAACAATCAATGGAGTAATAAGTCATTTGACATGTTGCTGGAGTTACTAAAAGAGGCATTGCCTACAGGTGCGACACTTCCTAAATCATATTATGATGCTTAAAACATGCTGCAAGGTTTGTGATTAGGATATATTTCAATCCATGCTTGCAAAAATGATTGTGTTTTGTACTGGGCTGAACATAAAGATAGGTAGGAGTGTCCACATTGTGGTACTTTTGAGGTGGAAAATTGATAATTGAAGGGAGAAAAAGATTCCACATAAAGTCTTGCGGAATTTTCCAGTAAAGTTGAGACTTCAAAGATTATTTATGTCTAAAAAACAAGTGTCGACATGAGGTGGCATAAAGAAAAACATCTTGATGAGGAAAATCTGTTAAAGCATCCCGCTGATTCTGAAGCATGGAAAGAATTTGACAAGAATCATCCCTGGTTTTCACAAGAACCCCGTAATATTAGACTCGGTCTTGCAACTGATGGCTTTAACCCATTCGGTAACATGAGCACATCGTATAGTATGTGACATGTCATTCTTGTTCCTAAGAATCTTCCTCCTTGGAAATGTTTTAAGGACCCATTTATGATAATGTCATTGCTTATTCCTGGTCCTCAAGCACCAGGAAAGGATATTGATGTTTATTTACGTCCTTTAATTGATGAGCTCAAAGATTTATGGAGTGATGGTGTAGAGACATTTGATGCTTCAAGATGCATGCCGCTGTTTTATGGACCATAAATGACTTCCCAGCTTATGGTAAGTTCTTAAATTACTTACTTTTCTAATGTCGAATAATTTATACTGTTTGTGTATCAGACTATTCATATAATATTGTAAGAGCATCCAAGGGTATACGTTAGTGGTCAATGAAGTGGGTTGAGCACCATAATGTCTTAGATCAAAATCATAGGAGGTGTCTTCCCATCTATTCTATCCTTTGGTGGACAACATTCAATTCCACTGTTGCTTGCTCAACCTTCAATGTGATACTAAGGAAATCAATTTTGTTCAACTTTTCAAGGGCTCTTTAAGAGCTTTCAGTTTCTCCCATATGTTCTTCATTTTTTTTGTAGTTTTGTTTACTTTCCAGCTCTTCTGTACAATATCCATAAAGGATAAATGTTTGACCTACACATTGAAAAATCTGAAAGGAACTTTACTTTTTAAGTTGTTAACTTTGCATAACATCCACTGAGCAGCCATGGTTTGTTGATCCTTGAGCTAATAGTTCTAGTGCATCCCATAGAAGAGTTCATTTTTTCTAAAGTGTTGAATTCATATATAACTGTGAGCAAACATTCAATATTATTATTTCTTCCTTGTATGTGGTAACATATGAGTTGTGCATCATATGAAATTATTTTGACCGATAGCAGCTGTTGTCCCTATAATCCAGACTCATCCGTTGGCGGCATGTTGATAGTTGTGGAGCATCTCCCATTCTGACACAATTTGTTGCTTGATTTTGATAGCTTTGTGTTCATTCACCCTTATTTCCACAAATTTGATTAATTTGATCTTATTATATTTCATATAGCTCTTCAATTCCTTTTGTTTCTACCTCTTGTTAACCCCTCACACATTCCAGAACAACCAGTTCATTAAAGAGAAAGAGTTCCCCTTTCGAAACGGGATGGTGTTCTTGAATCACTTTTCTTTTGTTGCAATTCCTCCATACTTTTTTAGTATGACTTGTGCCTAACTAAGGGAAGTTGATGTTATATAGTTCTGGATAGTAGCTGATAATAATTGTTTGAAATTTGTTGTTGGACTCTTGTTTATCACAAAAATCTTCTCATGGGTTTGGGGCACCTCTTGCCTATAACTAAACTGAGGGTTCTGGCCCACGTGGGGCACTTCTTGATATCAGATTGAGGGCACTTCCTCTGTAAATGTTCTTTTTTTCTTTTCTTTCGTTTTCATAAATAGTATAGCTTTCATTCATAACCAAAGCATTGTACAATATAGCATCAACAACCTAGTCAAGTTGCTCCTACATACAACCAAGTTTTTTTTAACTAAGCTACTACAAATCAATAAAGAAACCTATGAATTATCAAAAGGGATAGTTTGGTAGTATAGCCAGCCATACTATGAATTTATATCTAGGATGTATCTTTGGATGTAAGGCAAGATGTTTCCAGGTAACTTTGGGATGAACATGCATTAAGGTTACATACATCTTATGTATTGAAAATTTATTTCCAAGTTGAGTCGTACCAAGTTGTTGTTGTATTGTCCCATGGCTGTTCAGCCTGGTTGTCAAATTATTTCTAGATGTCAGGACCTTCCTCACTACCAAGGAAGCACTCTTGGGAATCTGGATTTGAGCAATGTCACCATGCTTGATATAGTAGCTATGTACCCATTGAACCCAAAAACAATCCTTCTTCCTGTTGATATCCCATAATAGCTTTCTCTGTAGATGTTCACTTAAGAGCAATTGCTTTTCAAAACACTATCGATGTTGCTATGCATGTTCTATGTTATAGTAAAGGTTATAAAATATTACTGACCATATTTTTTATTTATGAATTAGGTAATTTATCTGGATGGAGTACAAAGGGATACATGACATGTCCTACTTGCATTAAGGATGCGTCTTCACAAAAGGTATGAAGTAAAATTTCTTACATAGGTCACCGTCGGTATTTTGACCTAGTCACTCATGGAGAAAAAGCAAGAAATTTGATGGTAAGAATGAAAAAAGATTGAAACCAAAAGAGTTCTCAGGAGATGATGTCTTAGGACAATTGGATTTACTAAAGTACTTATAGACAAGGTAAGCACTCCAACAATAATAAAAAGAAACGTCGTCCTGAAGAGTTGAATTGGGTGAGGAGAAGTATTTTTTTTGAGTTACCATACTGGAAGAACTTGAAGTTGCGGCATAATTTAGATGTTATGCACATAGAAAAAAATATTTGTGAGAGTATTTTGGGGACATTATTGGATATAGGTAGGAAAACAAAGGACACATATAAAGCAAGACAAGATCTTAAGGATATGAACATAAGAAAAGAACTATGGTTGCAACATGATGGTTCCAGTTGTACAATGCCGGCAGCTTGTTATGTTATGTCAAAAAAAGAGAAAAAAAAGTTGGGCATTTTTGAAATCTGTTAAATTTCCTGATGGTTATGCTTCAAATATTTCAGGGTGTGTAAGTGTGGATGATGGTAAGATATCTAGACTTAAAAGTCATGACTATCATGTTTTGTTACAAAGAGTATTGCCTATTGCTTTTTGTGGATTTGTAAATAAAGATGTCTCTTTAGCATTAATTGAGTTAGGTCATTTCTTCCAACGATTATGTTGTAAACCATTGAGAAGAGATGACTTAGAACAACTTGAAAGGGATTTAATTATTATATTATGTTAGCTTGAAATGATCTTTCCACCAGCTTTTTTCGATGTTATGAAACATTTGGCTGTGCATTTACCGCGAGAGGCTATGTATGGGGGACCAGTACAATATCATTAGATGTACAAAATTGAGAGGTTCTTGTGCAAGCTTAAGCGTTATGTACGAAACAAGGCACACCCAGAAGGATCTATTGTAGAAGGCTATATTATTGATGATTGTTTGACATTTTGCTCTATGTATCTTACTGACATCGAGACTAGATTTAATCGTGAACATCAAAATTATGATGGATCTAGCAGCAAAGGTGAAGATTTTCTGGACATATTTTCAAAGAGTTCTAGACCATATAGATATGGAATATATGATGTCATTCCAAAGAAAGATTTTGATATGGCTCGATGGTATGTGCTTAATAATTGCGAAAAAGCAGAACCTTTTTTTCAGTAAGTAATTTTTCTATTTATCTAAGTTGATATTTTATTATTTTAAATTATTTTTAAATAATTTGTTTTTTGCATGTAGAGAACATAAAGAAGAATTGTTGAAACAAGTTGTTGTGAATATAGAAGATAAACACCGAGAACAATTTCCTTTATGGTTCAAGAGAAAAGTAAGTGATTTTAAGATAATAATCTTGTTATTGTGTTTAAATGTTTATTTTTCGTTACTAATTAAACATTATAATTTTTGTTGTAAATTCAACAATTATATAATAAGGAAAAGTTAATGTCTATCAAGAAATTATGTCCTTTGGCAATTGGACCTGATGTGCGCGGAAGAACACATACTGGTTGTATTGTAAATGGTGTCAGGTTTCATGTTCAACGACGCGATGAATTGCGTAAAGGTCAAAATTGTGGTATAGTTGTTGCAGGCTACCATGAAAATGAGGTAATTGATTTTTATGGTATTATAGTTGACATCCTTGAGTTAGAGTATGTTGAGGAAAATCGAGTTCTCCTATTTAAATGCAAGTGGTTTGATCTTCGCAAGAAAATAGGGATGCGAAAAGATAATAATTTTACGAGCATTTGTGCTAAAAGATTTTGGTATGAACATGATTCTTTTGTACTAGCTACTCAAGCAAAACAAGTATTTTATATTGATGATCCAAAATTGGGGGAAAATTGGCGAATTGTGCTCAAATTTCAAGATAGACATTTATATGATGTGCCAGAGAAGGAAAATTCAGAGCCAGAAAGTGATGAGTTTCACATTACAAATGATGAAGTGTATCAAGATATTTCACTTGAAAATGATTCAATTGTCAATGAGTTAGTCTTAGTAAAATCTTGAGGAAGTCATGAGACTCTAGAGGGGCTTCAGAGAAGCCCATGAGTGAGTTAAGTGTTGAGTTTAAGAGGAATGCACCCATATTCATGTGAATCATGCTCTTGAGCTAAAATAGAGTTGTACTCTCTTCTCTAAGCCTTGTTTCAGTTGAGATTCTTATGAGAAAGTATGTTTAGAGCTTGGGTAGTATTTTCACCCGAAAAGGTAGCTTGAGATACGAGATTATGAGCGGTAGTAGTAAAGAGTGCCCCTTAAGTTGAGAGAATAGTATGCATAGATTTAGTAATCTAAGTAAGGGAGATGGTGTTTTGACAAGCTATATTACTATAGTCATGCACCTAGTAAGATATTAATGAAGAGTTTTCCCTTATGGGTAGACTAAGAAGTGGTGAGTTGGAAAGATTCTATCATAGGAGGTAGAGTGTGTTTTAGCTAGAAAGAAGTTTGTGATGAAGCGCCATTGTATAGGTAATCACAAAGTGTAAGTGTTGAATAGAAGAGGAAAAATATTTATAAAGTGATAGATCTAAGCTAGGCTTATGATTTGTTTGAGAGGGTCATGATGTTCATAAGATTATAGAACTGATCAAAAAATGAGGTATCATATTGATATTTGAGTTTAATAATGAACATTAAGCTTGAATTTGAGATGAGTGTCATGATCTGAAGAATGGAAACATGAGGTTGATGATGTAGTCTTGAGATTTGAACTAGAAGACCTGACATAAAGTAGGTGAGGAATTGAGGTGATTAGCTGCAATAAATGAGTGGTACAAGTGAGATACCCTAAACCTCTTGATAAGGGCAGTTAAGTGTGGCTAAGTCACAAAAGTAAAAAGAGCATTACGAGGTGTATCGAGAGGGTATGTAATTAGAAGAGTTTAACAGAAACACCTTAGAAAGAAGTCTTAGTATCTTCTTATGGAGAGTTTGGTAGTCATGAGATAAGTTTCTCCCGAGTATTAGAGTAAATAAGGATGTAGACCAGTTAGAGATGTTGGAATAGGTCAATAGCCTTCAAGAGTCAACTTTAGTCCTAAGGGGGAGATGATAAGATTGGAAATCAAGTCAAATGTTGAGAATAAGGTAGTAATGAGTTCAAAAGAGTACGGGAGATATCTTTTCAGAGGTCTTTTTAGTAACAGAGTAATGTTAGAAAGAGAAGGTTAATGATCCTATCATGCTAATGATGGTATGATAATTCAATCAAAGGTTATAAATGAGTAGGAAGAAGAGAATGTGGTTTTACTATGAGAAATAACTCTTATTTCACTGAGTTGAAGATCTTATTATTGAGTTGAGCTCTATTTTCTCTGATTTAAGTTGAACTATGTTTTCTTGAGTTGAGTCTAATTGAGTGAGTTGAGAAGAGGTAAGTATGTTTTCTTTTTATCAAGTTCAAGCTTATGTTATGTTTTAGAATTCCCCTTACATGCTAGTACTTTCCACGTACTGAGCCATTTGGCCTACATCGTTTCATGATGCTGATACAGGTATTTAAGGTCATCAGCCGGAGCTTCATTGATACCACATGCAGTTCGAGTTAGCTATGGTGAGCCTTCTTGCTTCCGAAGGGTTTCACTTGTACTTTCAGTTATATCAGCTTTTAGGATATTGTGGGTCTTGTCCCGACTTTCATCTTTGTCAGTTAGAGGCTTTATAGATAGACAATAGAGTTTTAGAAGTTTGTTCATTTATTTTGTTAAATGTTTTAAAGACTTAAGTTGCTTATTGTTGGCTAGTTAAATATTCTATTAATATTCAGAGTAAATCATTTGAGTTAAAGCTTTGTATTTGAGTTTCATGAATTATATTCAGTTTTTAAGCTTTTGTATGCTTAAGTTAGTCTTCCGCTTGTAGTCAGCCAGTATGAGGGTTTGCTTGGGGACTAACAATGGTTCTTGAGTGTCAACCACATCCAGGGTTTAGACTCGGGTCGTGACACAACTGCTCTATCATCTCTTTCTACATTTGTAGAAGAAACAACTATTTCAGGTTCTCCATTTTCTTCTTCTTCTATAGATATTTTCAAACTTGTGTTTTCTAGTTCTTCTTCTTCTCTTTGTCTTTGTGTTCTGATTCTCCTTTTATACTTTTTAGTAGGTGTTGTTCGTTTTTTCCTTGGAGTCATGGATGCATTTAGATAATTTTGAAAATTAGTTTCAAAACTACATAAAGAAATAGGGTAAAAAATTATAAATATAGCAATTGTTGCTTTTCACTGCAAAATTCTTTTACTTTTACAGGTTCAAAGCTTTCAATTCCTATTTAGAATTCCATTAAAAATCCCACACCTGACCTACCTAAACCTAATTTAAGTGAAACAACAACAACTAAATCTTAATCCCCACTAGTTGGTCACTTTCTCATTGTCTATTTGCCTCCAATGTTCTTTTAATGCTAAATTCACATTGATTCTCGGAGATTGTAGGCTTCTTGCTATGTAATCTGTCAGTCTTGATTCTCTTATCCCTTCTCATTGAAACGACCGATTTCCATCAACATAGAAAAACCAACGGGAAAAATTTTGGGTCAAAAAACTTTTTCGTAGTAACTTGAAATTTCCAAACCTAGTCAAGATTTGGATGAAATTAGAGTCATTAAGGTGTAGGGAAATATGCTAACAATCGGGCTATTTAATTATGATTTTGATTACATGAGTAGATAGATAAGTTATTAAGAAACTTGTACGAATTTACGGAATTGAATTTAGGCGAGTGGAACGCCTAAAATTGATTTTAGCGTGAACGTATAGTTTCTAAGTGTCGTTGGTTGAACGTGTGCTGTGAAATAGGGGTAATGGATTTATTAAAATAGCTTAATGTTTCGTGCAAGCTGCTTTGACAGGGATTTCTGCCGCCAGGGCGGGGCTGCTGTAGCGGGGTGAGGGCCGCTGTGGCGGGCCAGACATGACTTAAAGTCGTAAATAAACCTCAAAAATGTTTTATTCTACAATTTGAGAGCTAAGGAACGAACCCAGGGCTTTTCTTGACAGTTTTCCACCATTGTTGTGGTTAAAGGTAAGATTTTAACTCCTCGAATCCATTTTTCAATCCGTAAAACATAATCTAATGGGTAATTATCGATGGGGGAGGGTTTTGATCTAGAATTTATGAAGGAAACAACCCTAATTGGGAGATTGGGATCATGAGTTTGATCTAGGGTTCATAGGATTGTTAGTAATTCGAGTAATTAGTTATCGTTTATTGATTCCCATAATATAATTATTGTTTGTACACCAAGAATAAGCGAAACGTATTCAGAAAGGGAAGAATCAATTTTCTTAAGGGTTTCAAGCTTGTTTCGAGGTAGGTGATGGTTGTGATTCTATGATTGTGTGATGTATGTTTGTTCTTGCTTCATTATGATACATGTATGTATGCGAAATTTGCATTATTGATCACATTAATTGTAAATGAGGATATATGAATGATGAATGTCATGAATCATGACTTGTTTGTATGTTTATGAGAAATATACTTGTGATTGTGATTGTGGCTTGTTGAATGGATCGGGTGTTTTATTCCGACACACTAACTTGGATCGGTTGTCACATTCCGGCATAATTATGGGATCAGTTGCCACGTTCTGTCATAAACATTGGATCGGGTACCATGTTTCGGTAAGCTAACTGTTTGGATTTGGGTTCTATGAGAGGACCAATTAGTTGACATAATTGTGTATCTTGAGAAATGTGAAATTATACTTTGTTCTTAAATGATGATGATATTGTATATGTTCGATATATCCATGTTGTTATATTGTCGTATGACTTATATATGTTACACTTAGTGGAATAGCCGTGTGATCCTACGAGTACACTGTGGTTGTGTACTGATATTGCACTTGCTCTTTCTTTGTAAGGTACAAGCATCTTCAGGCGGCTATTGACATACCACATCTAGAAGATCAGTGATCACTTCGAATTCAAGGGTGATCCAGTTCTTCCGGGCTGCCATGAGTTCTCTTTTCGTCTATGTCCACATTTTGGACTTAGACTTTCTAGTTAGTTATTATTTCGTTAGTTTGGGGTTGTAACCCTTCTTGTTTAGACTTTTGGTTCATTGTTAGATGTTTTGGTACATTGACTTTCAGGTTCTAGGCATTACTTGCAATGTTAGTTTATTATTATTAGACTTTTGTTGAAGTTTATGGGAACTCTATTCTTTCCTTAGCATTTAACTTGTTTTTGTAACTTAAATGGCTTATTATTTTTCATTTTGTTGGTTAGCTAATTAGCATAAATGGTACTCCCACCGGAGGGTTAGTGTGGGTGACAATCACGATGGTTTGTGTCATGACAAAGTTGGTATCTGAGCCTAGGTTTGTTGATCTCGATGTACCAAAATGAGTCTAGTCGAGTCTTGCGGAATGGTACAGAGACGTTTGTACGTTTCTTCGAGAGGCTATCGGACTTTAGGAAATCTCTCTGTTTTCTCTTGTCTTCTTTCATGCTATAACTTGGTTCCAATTTATATTTGTCGATTCAAATTGGTGTCTAACCTCCTTCACTAGATACAACGGTGTCAGGCCCGTAGCTCCTGTCAATGCTCCAGCTGAGGAATCTGCAGTGAGAGATCGCTGCCGATGCAGGGGTAGAGGAAGAGCTAGGGATAGAGGTCGAGGAAAAAGTGATGCCTACTAGAGATGGGGTACCTGTCGAAAATTCTCCCCAAAAATGAGGCCCCTCCCGTGCATTATGAAGAGATAGAAGAGAATGTTGAGGTTGAAAATGTTGAGGTTGGACAAAAGGAAGAGGTGCAGGCTGAGACTACCAGTGTTCCTTCCATAGATCCAGTAGCTCAAATGATCATGTCATTCCTGAAAGGGTTGGTTGGTCCTGGGTTGCTTCCTTCCCAAGCAACTCAAGCTCTTGCCAATCCTCATATTGCTATCACTACTCCCAAGGTAGGGGAAACGTAGGTACTGATGCTTTGTTCCGTCCCTTGTTGGGTTCTGTTATGACTGATAATGAGCATAAAATGTTAACTAAGTTCTTGAAGCTGAAGCCTCTTGTATTTCTTGGTTATGAGAGTGAAGATGCTTATGAGTTTATTTTAGATTGCTGAGAGGCTTCATAAGTTGGGAATTATCCATCAGTATGGGGTTGAGTTCGTGACTTTTCAGTTTCAAGGTGAGGCTAAGTAGTGGTGGAGAGCTTATATGGAATGTAGATCTTCAGTTTTACCTCCACTTACTTGGACCCAGTTTCATACTCTATTTTTGGAGAAATATGTCCTTAGGACTTTGAGGGATCGTAAGAAAGATGAGTTCATGGCTTTGGAGTAGGGTAGTATGTCTGTGGTGGCTTATGAGGCCAAGTTTCACCCATTGTCTAGATATGCTACACAGTTGGTCACTACTGAGGATGAGAGGATCCATTTATTTATTAAGGGACTAAATTCTGAGTTACATGTATTATCTGTACACATGACCTCTGCAGGGAGAAGCTTTAATGAGGTGACGGACTTTGTTAAGAAAGTGGACGGGGTGAGGCGAGATGGTCAGGCTAAGGCATTGGCATAAAGGGCCAAGAACTCAGCTAACTTCCACGGTTCATACTCCAGAGGATCTGGGTGGCCAACACTTGCAGCTAGGCCAATTCAGTCTGCCATGCCCACCTCTATAGGTAATTACGCGGAAACTCCATCTAATAATTTGATCCAAGACAGCTAGGGAGTCGCACATTCGATTGGCGGCAGACCATCTTTTGATTGTACTTGCTACAATTTTGGAGAACCTAGGCATATGAGGAGAGATTGTCCCCACCCATGTGTGTTGGATTCCGTGCAGCAGCAGACTAGAGCAGTGGTACTCGCAGGGAATTATAATAATGGTTGAGGGCGTCCACAAGGTAGCGAGGAGGTAATCAACGAGGTCGTGGAAGTAAAGGAAATAGTAATGCAGGAAGGAGTAACGTGCAACCAGGTAGGGAAGTAGCTCGTCAAGATGATAGGGCTTAATGTTATGCTTTTTTGGGCTAGAATGAGGCAGAGGCGTCTAACGCAGTGATCACATGTACTATTCTTATTTGTGATCGGATGGCCTATGTGTTATTTGATCCGGGTTCTACTTATTCATATGTATTAGTGTAATTTGCCTTAGAAATTGCTATGATTTGTGATATACTTTATGCCCCCATCAATTTTTCTACTCGAGTTGGAAAGTTTGTCATAGTCACCCATGTCTATCGTGCTTTTCCTATTTTATTTATGGGTTTCCAGACTTGGGCTGATTTAGTGATTGTGGATATGACTGACTTTGACATAATCTTAGGCATGACTTGGTTGTCCCCCTATTAGTCCCCCTATTATGATGTGCTTAATTGTAATACAAAGTCTGTAACTCTAGAAATTTCAGGAATGGAAAATTTAGAGTGAGAACGGGTGTACAAGCCTAAGAAAGCTAAGATCATATCCTCCATTCGGGCTAGAAAATTGGTAGGGTAGGGTTGTTTGGCATATTTGGCTCATATTAGAGAAGTTGAGGTTGAGGCTCCATCTATTGAGTCCATTCGTGTGGTGTCAGAATTTAGAGAATTGTTTCCAAATGATTTGCCTGGTATGCCTCCTGATAGATATATAGACTTCTGCATTGATTTAGAACCTGGTACTGATCCCATTTCTATCCCTCCATATCGCATGGCCCAGCAGAATTAAGAGAGCTTAAGGCTCAAATCCAAGAGCTTCTTGATAAGGGATTTATTCGTCCTAGTGCTTCCCCATGGGGTGCTTCAGTTTTGTTTGTTAAGAAAAAGGATGGTAGTATGAGAATGTGTATAGATTACCGGCAATTGAATAGGGTCACCATTCGAAACAAGTACCCTTTGCCTCGAATAGATGATCTTTTTGACCAATTGCAAGGTGCATCAGTTTTCTCTAAGATTTATCTAAGGTATGGCTACTATCAGTTGAAAATTAGGCCTGAGGATGTACCCAAGACGACATTTAGAACTCGCTATGGGCACTATGAGTTTCTGGTTATGTCTTTTGGTTTGACTAATGTGCCTTCAACTTTTAAGAGTTTAATGAACGGGGTGTTCAAGACATTTCTTGATTCATTCATCATAGTCTTTATTGATGATATTTCGATCTATTCGAAAAGTGAGGAAGAGCATGCCGACCATCTTCATATTTTCTTGGGTGTTTTTGGGAAACAAAGGTTGTATGCTAAATTTTCTAAATGTGAATTTTGGTGGACTTTGGTTGCATTTTTAGGGCATGTAGTTTCTAAAGAAGGGGTAATGGTAGATCCCTAAGAGATTGAGGCAGTTAAGAATTAGGTTCGGCCTAGCTCGGTGATGGAAGTTAGGAGTTTTTGGGGCTCGCTAGCTACTATAATTGATTTGTGAAGAACTTTGCTTCTATTTCCACTCACTTGAAAAAATTGACCAAAAAAGAGATACCACTTGATTTGACTTAAAAATGTGAGGATAGCTTTCAAAAGCTCAAGACTGTCTTGACCACTGCACCTATCTTCACATTACTGGTGGAAGGTAAAGATTTTATTGTTTATTGTGATGCTTCACATTCTTGTTTGGAGGCTGTGTTGATGCAGGATAAGAATGTTATAGCTTATTCCTCGCGTCAATTTAAAGTACATGAGAGGAATTACCCAACACATGGTTTGGAGTTGGCAGCGGTAGTGTTTGCTCTCAAGATCTGGTGCCATTACCTCTATGGTGTTAAGTGTGAGGTATTTACTGATCATCGTAGTTAGCAGCATGTGTTCACTCAAAAGGTTATGAATTTGAGACAAATGAGATGGATGGAGTTACTTAAAGATTATGATGTCACCATTCAATACCATCCGGGTAAGGCTAATGTAGTGGCAAACACTTTGAGTCAAAAGACAATAAGTATGGGTAGTTTAGCTTGCTTGAGTGTAACTAAGCGATCTTTGGCTAAAGAAATTCAGACCTTGGAATCTAAATTCATGCAATTTGGCATCTCAGAAAAAGGTGGGGTGTTAGCTAGTATTGAAGTAAGGGTCACATTCATTGAAGAGATCAAGGCCAAGCAATTTGAGGATGAAAACTTGAATGAACTTAAGAAGAAGACTATGCTTGGTAAGGCACAAGAGAACACTCTTGATGCGGAGTGTGTGCTCAGTTTATAGGAAGAATTTTTGTTCCTCGAGTCGATGACTTAATCCAGAAATTATTGGCAGAATCTCATGGTTCGCGATATTCTATTCATCTGGGTTTGACAAAGATGTACCAAGATTTGAAGCAAATTTATTAGTGGCTGGGCATGAAGAAAGATATAGCGGAGTTTGTGGCTAAGTGTCAAAATTGTCAATAAGTGAAGTATGAACATTAAAGGCCTGCAGGGTTGCTTCAAACAATGCCAATTTCAGAATGAAAGTGGGAAATGATAGCCATGGATTTTGTGGTTGGTCTTCCCAAGACTTTGGGAAAGTTTGATTCTATTTGGGTAGTGGTTGATAGATTGACTAAGTCAGCCCATTTTATTCCGGTAAGAATAGATTACAATGCTAAATAATTGGCTAAGGTGTATGTGAATAAGATAATTAGGTTGCATGGGGTGCTCTTTTCTATCATCTCAGACCGTGGTACGCAATTTACTTCCATGTTTTTGAGGAAATTGCATGATGAATTGGCCACACAACTCAGTTTTAGTACTATTTTTCATCCACATATGGATGGGCAATTGGAGAAGTCATGTTGAGGGCATGTGTGATCGACTTTGGATGGCATTGGGATAAGTTCTACCCTTGTGTGAGTTCTCTTATAATAATAGTTATCAATCCAACATAGATATGACACCATTTGAGGCACTCTATGGGAGGGGATATAGATCACTCATAGGATTGTTCGAGGCTGGAGATGTTAAACCTTTGGGGGTTGATTTGGTGAAGGATGCTCAAGATTAGGTGAGGAGTATTCAAGCTAAGTTTCTAGCAGCCCAGAGTACGTATAAGGAGTATGCGGATCATAAGTTAAGAAGCATGGTGTTCCAAACCAGTGAGAATGTTTTTCTTAAGGTATTACCCATGAAAGAGGTGATGAGATTTGGCAAGAAGGGCAAACTAAATTAGCGATACATTTGTCCCTTTGAGGTTCTTGAATGTGTAGGACTGGTAGCGTATAGATTGGCTTTACCTCCTAACCTATCGGGGGTTCATCCAGTATATCACGTGTCCATGTTGAAGAGATATCACGGTGACGGGGATTACATCATTAAGTGGGACTTAATTGATTAGACAAGGACCTCCAATATGAGGAGGAACCGATTGCAATTCTTGATCGTGATGTGCGTAAGCTGAGGACCAAGGAGATTAAGTCCACGAAAGTTCAATGGATGCATAGTCCAGTTAAAGAAACTACGTGGGTAGTCGAGAAGGACCTACGAAACAAGTATCCCTAATTGTTCATGGATTCAGGTACTACTCCATTCCTTCCTTAACCTACTTTTCATAAGTTTGTCACTCGCGGACGAGTGATGGATAAATTGGTATCTATTGTAACCATCAGTTTCCGTCGTTATAGAAAAGCCAATGGTAAAAATTTTGGGCCGAAAAACTTTTATGTAGTAACTTGAAATTTCCCACCTAGTCCAGATTTGGATGAAATCGGAGTCATTAAGGTGTAGGAAAATCTGGTAACAATTGGGTCATTTAACTATGATTTTCATTACATAAGAAGATAGATAAGTCGCTAAAGAACTCCTACGACTTTACAAAATTCAATTCGGTCAAGTAGAATGCCCATAATTGATTTTAGGGTGAACGTATATTTTCTGAATGTCGTTTGTTGAAGGTGTGTTGTGAAGTGGGGGTAATGGATTTATTAAAATAGTTCGCTGTTTCGTGCAAGCCTCTTTGGCGGGTATTTCTGCTGCCAGGGCGGGGCTGCTGTAGTTAGGTGAGGACCGCTGTGGCGAGCCAGACGCGACTTAAAGTCGTAAATAAATGCCAAAAATGTTTTATTATACAATTTTTGAATTTGAGAGCTAAGGAACAAACCCAGGGTTTTTCTTGACAGTTTTCCATCATTCTTGAGGCTAAAGGTAAGATTTGAACTCCCCGAATCTATTTTTCTAATCGTAGAATGTAATCTAATGGGTAATTATCGATGAGGGAATGTTTTGATCTGGAATTTATGATGGAAACAACCCTAATTGCGAGATTGGAATCATGAGTTTGATCTAGAGTTCATTGGATTGTTAGTAATTTGGATAATTAGTTATTGTTTATTGATTCCCGTATTATAATTATTATTTGTACACCAAGAACAAGCGGAACGAATTCGGAAAGGGAAGAATCAAGTTTCTTAAGGGTTTCAAGCTTGTTTCGAGGTAGGTGATGGTTGTGAAACTATGATTGTGTGATGTATGTTTGTTCTTACTTTATTATGATACATGTATGTATGTGAATGTTGCATTATTTATCACATTAATTGTAAATGAGGATATATGAATGATGCATGACATGAATCATGACTTGTTTGTATGATTATGAGAAATATAATTTTGATTGTGATTGTGGCTTGTTGAATGGATCGGGTGTTACGTTTCGACACACTTACTTGATTGGTTGCAACGTTCCGACATAATTATGGGATCGGTTGCGACGTTCCAGCATAAACATTGGATCTGGTACCACATTTCGGTATGCTTACTGTTTGGGTTTAGTTTCTTTGATAGGACCAATGAGTTGACATAATTGTGTATCTTGAGAAATGTGAAAATGTAAGTTGTTCTTAAATGATGATGATATTGTATATGTTCGATTTATGCATGTTCTTATATTGTTGTATGATTTATATATGTTGCACTTACTGTATTAGTCGTGTGATTCTACTAGTACACTGTGGTTGTATATTGATACCGCACTTGCTCTTTCTTTGTTGAGTACAGGGCATCTTTAGGCGGCTATTGACAGACCTTGTCTAGAAGATTAGTGATAGCTTCAAATTCAAGGGTGAACTAGTTCTTCTGGGCTACCATGAGTTCTCTTTTCGTCTATGTCCACATATCGGACTTAGACTTTTTAGTTAGTTATTAGTTCGTTAGTTCGGGGTTGTACCTATCTTGTTTAGACTTTTGGTTCATCGTTAGATGTTTTGGTACATTGACTTTTAAGTTCTAGGCATTATGTCACGCCTCGATCCTATACCCTAGGCGTAGCCGGCACTCGAGAACCATTGCTGGCCCTAAGAAAACCCTTGGCCTGGCTTACTTACTCAGCGGAATACATAAAATCACTATTACAATGATCAAATGCACTTTACTCAACTACTTAATAAAATAACTAAGAATGTTTAAAAGTCAACATTCAACTTGACCAAAATGGCAACTCAAGTCTCAACATATGAAATGATAATGCAAAGACAACTGAACTACTAACTGTGTATGAAGACTCTAAAACAAAGAGGGATGTCGGGACATGACCATCGATCATCCTAACAACTGTAAACTAGAAAGCAAAGTAAAAAGGAGCCCGCAGTAAAGCAAGGATGCTCACCGCTGACTCTGATTGCGGAACCAGATCAACAAGGCGCTGGATGCTGATCCTGGTTACCTGCGTCTGCATCATAAGATGATGCAGGCCAACTGGCATCAGTACATTGAATGTACAAGTATGCGAGTTGGAATGCTAACATAACATAGGCTTGAAAAGATTCTGAAAGAAACACTTACCTTGACTCTTCTCAACTCATGAATAACTTAACTCAAAATAAAACAATGAAACACATGCAATATATGAAAAGCTTTATAAAACAGTAAAAGAAACTTAGTTCGTTAAAGAAAATGCAATAACAAACTCAACTTTACTCATTTAATAAAGTAATATAGCTTCTGTGGGAGTCTCTCTATCCGACAACCACCACTATGATCCTAAGTGGTGATACAACGTCTTGCCCACGCTATCGGAACTGTCCTATACTTTGCCATCATATAGGACGCCTTAACTAAGTGGATCCACTAGTCTATGCTAAAAGCATCTTAAGTTGTCATCTAAAAAGTATGACCCTTTACTACCCATGATAACTACATGGTTTATGGAGACTTGAGTTAATATGAACTCGCATCCCCATATCAGTGCTCAATACTACTCCTAAAATGTACTTAGCTCATATATTTTTAAAAGAAACTTCTTTTTTGGTTGGAGATAATTACTCAAAACTTAACTTAAAAGCTCTCTTGGAATCGATGTTCCCTTTCTTGCTCAAATGTGAATTTTTTTTAAACTCTATGGGAATACATAGTCCCCATATACTTCTTTGAAGAAAAGAACTCCAATCTTTTATATTTACTCTTTACTTAATTTAAAGTCTAAGTCTAAAAACAAAGTTAAAACATTTGTGAAAGACTTTTGAAAACTTTATAAACTCCTCTTGAGTTATTTCTTAACTTTTAGATTTGACTCATAACTTCACTTCACTTGACTCATAACTTTCCTTGAATTGAATTATGGATTCAAGGATTGTGATTTGTGATAGGAACGATATCATGATGTTTAGGAGTGATTTTAGATTGTTAATCATGAGAAAAGATTAAGAAATCACTGTTTGGATACTGGTCCGCGAAGCGGAGATATATTTAAATTTTGGTCGCGAAAATACTTTTTGAGGCAGAATGGTCCATGACTACTCCGTGATCCAAAATGACTTTTCCCAAATCTGGGGAGCAGGTCCGCAATGCAGAGCCAGTGCCCAGATTTTCTCGACTAATTTTCTTCTTCGTTTTCCAACCCTAATTTGCCCAAACTCGGTTCTTTTTCTCAAATTAATTTTAGATACAGATACCCAGCAAATGTACCTAAGAACCTAACTTCAACAAATTCAATAATTTGATGTAATGATCTAAGAAACTTCTGAATTTCTGCCCAACTCAAAATAAATCTATTCCAGAATACATATCAAAAACATCAACTTTCAAACTCTTTTAGGATGGTTCACGCTGAAATAAACATATTTGTCATGTGGGTGAATGAACCCAATGTTATGAAAGTCTCACATACCTTGTAGAGGTTAACCTTTGGCAAAATCCACACGAAAATCTCCAAAAATTCGACGAACTATGAACTTTTCTTCTCTTTTCTCTTTTCTCCAAGCCCTAGCATATTTTGTTAAAAGCGTAAACTGATCTAATTCTGATTAGACCCTAACTTAATTACCAAAAACGAAATAAAACAATTGGGCAAGGAAATGACCAAACTACCCTTTCAAAATCCGGATTGGACCTTCCTTATTCAACAACCTAACTTCCAATGAGCATATCTCACTCATACAAACTTTAAATCGCGCAAACTTGGCGGCGTTAGAAAGATTATTCCAAGAGATTTCCAACAATATCTGGAAGTACATCTAACTCATCCTGAGCTAGGAGGTATGGCCGTTTGAAGTTGACCAAAACTCCAGTTATCCTAACTTAATAAAATTTCTAGATTTTCATTCTTTCCTAAAATGACTATTTCCAATTCTTCAACTTCTTCCTAGTTATTTCAATTAGTGAGATGTTACAATATCTCCCCCTTGGGAACATTCGTCCTCAAATGAGATTACTCGTACTAAACTAATGATGTACTATTAATCAAACATTTCATACACCTAACAAGTAAATCTAACACATCAAGTATATATATTATAAAGTACTAAGAAGGGAATTAGTACCTTGGTCTGAAACTCCTTCATTTTCAAAGAGATGTGGGTCGCTTCTTCATATCTTCCTCCTCTTCCCAAGTAGCCTCCCCAACAAATTGGTTCCTCCAAATAACTTTGACTGATAGTACTTCCTTATTCCTCAACTTGTGAACTTGGCGATCTAGAATCTGAACTGAAATCTTTTCATATGATAGGCTATCCTTGATCCCAATATCTTGAGTTGGTATGATCAATGAAGGATCGCCCATGCACTTTTTCGACACAGAGACATGAAAAACCAGATGATCCGCGACTAACTCTTGTGGTAGCTCCAACTCGTAAGCTACTTTGTCAATCCTCTTGGCTATTCGATAAGGTTCAATATACCGGGGACTAAGTTTCCCCTTCTTATAAAATCGCATAACACCCTTCATTAGTGAAACATTAAGATATACCCAATCATCCACTCCAAACTCTAACTCCTTTCTCCTAACATCAGTGTAGGATTTCTGACGACTCTGCGCTGGTTTCAACCTTTCTTGAATCACTTTCCCTTTCTCCATAGCTTGATGAACTAAATCAGGTTCTATCAACCCAGTTTCACCAACTTCAAACCATCCAATAGGAGATATGCATCTTCTCCCATAAAGAGCTTCATAAGAAGCCATTTGGATGCTAGAGTGATAACTATTGTTGTAAGCAAACTCGATGACAGGTAGGTGATCATCCCAATTACATTTGAAATCGATCACGCACGCCCTCAACATATCTTCTAAGGTATGAATAGTGCGCTCTGCTTGACCATATGTCTGAGGATGAAAAGCAGTACTTAAGTTCACCTTTGAACCCAAGCCTTTCTGAAAAGACTTCCAAAACTATGCAGAAAATTGCGCACCTCTGTCTGAAATAATGGAGAATGGAACCCCATGAAGTCTTACCACCTCTTGAATATAAATCTTAGCATAACCTTCTACTGAATGGGTGGACTTCACCAGCAAAAAGTGGGCTGCTTTTGTCATTCTATCGACAATGACCCAAATAGAATCATGTTGTCTACGAGACCTTGGTAAATTTGTGATGAAATCCTTATTAATCATCTCCCACTTCCATTCTGAAAGTTCTATAATCTGAGCCAAACCACCTGGCCTTTGATGCTCTACTTTAACTTGTTGGCAATTCAGACACTTAGCAACAAATTCTACAATGCCCTTGTTTAAACGACTCTACAATGCCCTTCTTTAAACAACTCTACAATGCCCTTAGGCGCAAAAAGGAATAAAAAGGCGGAAAAGAATGAAAAAGCTAAAGTATGACCATCGCCAAGAAACTTTGGCGATTCGCCGAAAGGACAGACTCCCTCTTTTGTTCCAGTATGCAAAGCCCTAAAGGAAGAGGATCAAAAAGGAGATGAAAGGAACAGTGGGCGCTTCGCCAAATAGTTCTGCAAAGTAGTACTATACTGTCCAATGGTCCAGAACGTGAAAATGCTGAAGGCAAGCATGAAATGACGATGAAACAGAAGAGGGGCGAGTCGCCGAGTCATTTGCTGGGATCGACTAACTTCTCCGAAAGATTCGCCAACGCTATTTTCTGAAGTCTATAAATACTAAACTTGTTAATAATTTTATCAGTTCTGAACCATTATTATTATTTTCATAATAGAATAGTACGCTTTTTAGATATTTTCTCTCAAGTTTGGAGAGGGTTTTGTGGGAGACTTAAAGAGAAAAGGATTTCTTCTTCCCCAAGTTGGAAGTGGGTCTTCTCCATTCTTCTTCCTTTGCTTAAATCAAGTTTTAATTTCTTATATCCATTTGATTTTAATATCATTTTAGGTGTATTTTGTTGGTTCTTGATGTCTGGCTAAAAAACCCCAATCTTGGGGTGTGATTTAGCAAATATGTGTTGATATTGTTGTTGGGTTTTGCTTGCTGATAGGTTAGATGTATTTTAATGGTGATTTCACCTAGTGGTTGTGGTTTAATATAATGGGTTTTTAGTTGCAAATACAAAACCACCCATGTGTTTTTGGCTTCCCTAAAGGGAGGTCGTGAAACCAAGACCACTAGACTGATGGCCTAAGGAGTGGGTCGACATGAGGTTCAGCACGAGAGGATGATTCGTAGTCCCATATCGTAACACTCAGCTCGAGGTAGTGAGTGGGGTAAGGCGTAGGCTGGTCTTTATGCGGCAATGGGTGTCCGATAGGAACCCATTTGAAAAACGGGGTAAGTTGCTCGAGAGGGAACTTATTTCCATCCAAAGCTTAGCCTAGTCACTATTATTTTTCAAATTTCCTATTAAGAGCATGTACCCAACGATTTATCTAAACTTGTATTACGGTCACACCCCAAGAACATTTCCCCATACTTGATTTTCTTGTTAATTTTTATTGTTTTTACTACTTGTGAGAAAAACCCCAAATTAATATTTGACACTTTCATATCACCCCCTTTAATTTGCTATGTTTTTGTTCGTAAATGTCTTTAGCTATCACTAGTTAGAGCATAATTTTATATTTCTATTAATTCTCAAAATTACTTCCTTGGGACACGACCTTAACCTTTACTTGGGTTACTATACTATCGACGATCATAGACACTCATATTGTAGGTTAATGTCGTTGGTCACGATAAGCATCAAAATGGCGCCGCTACCGAGGAGTGACGTTATTTGGGAATTCGTAGTTAAATACAAATTTTGATTCTTCCTAGTTTTAGTTATACTAATCTAAATTTTAGTTTTGTTTTGCTAGTGTGAATATCAGAATAGGAACTAAGGATGGAAAATCATTATGGATATCACACAAATCATCACCTTCTGAAACTGCTGAACCTCAGGGACAACCTCCAGACATTTAAACAAGAAGGGGATGAAACAATTCAACAAATCTGGATAAAGTTTCAAGCGGTGCTGCAACCATGCCCATCTCACGACATGACAGATAAGGGACTACTGGAGTGCTTTTATCGAGGTCTAGGACACGAGAATAAAAGTATAGTTGATCAATATTTTGAGGGCAGCATGCTACACTAGCCCTATGAAGTGGTAGCAAACCTCCTCGACGACATGGTGGAAGCAACCAAAGAAGCAAAAAGAAAGCAGGAGTGGGACGCACTAGTCACCCAGTGTGATGTTCTATCCACCCGAGTCACAGAATTGGAAACACAAGCCGTGAAAGAAGAAAAACACTCCTCCCTTTGAGGGTGTAAACATGGGAGAAAGTAGAGAAATGCGCAAGATGATGAAGCTCTGTCACTCATTCAGCAAAAAATCGAGGCACATGAGAAGATGTTAAATGACATGAAGGAGAACATAAAAATGCTAAACGAAGCGTCCGCCTCTCACTCCATGACCATTAAGCTGAAGGATGCTCAAATCGGCCATTTGATATCAGGCCATTACCCATCATTTGCCGAGGACTTACCCAATTACAACATGGTCAACTCTGAGGATGAAGAATAGTCGCTGACTTGCGTCGTGCCGCGACGTTAACTAAGGGGTTGTTTGGGAGTCAATCCAAAACCCCATATTATCTTATATTTGCGTACTAGTACAAATAATAGTGTCTTAGTCTAGCAGATTGAATTGTGGTGGGTGCCAAAGAGGTGTAGAATGGCGAGCAGCAAACCCAGTCGGCGAGTCGCTAAGACATCGATGATCAGTGTTATTTCGTCGTTTGACTGAAGGCACTCTCTAAGCCTGGAATCTGTAATACTCGGCGAGCTCAGGAAGGTTTTGGCGATTCACCCATCTTATCGGCGACCTCGAGGGTCATTGCCGTTTGAACATCCACATCTTCTGAGAAGATTTTGTAATGTTTGGCGAAGCGTCGAACCACTCAAAAGTCAAAGCATTGTCAACGAACATGAACAAACTGGATAAGCTGTAGGCCAACGCACAAAATGATAGCTAATTAGTCAGTCAAGAGTGTGGGTTTGAGGTAGGCACATTGGAATGCTAAGAGAAGTTGTTCTGAGGTTGATGAATCACTTAGCAATGCACCAAACCTCCCCAACATACCTTCTACTTTGCGTCACGTCTTTTGAAGAATTCCAACTCGAAACAGCCACCTAACCGTGATTATTCTCTAGCCCTATCTCTGTCTTTACTTAATTTGACGTCGAGATTTTTGTTAGATATTTGAGGACAAATTTTTTTATTTGTGGTGGGATGAAGCCCACCTGTGTGTGCTACTTACTTATTGTTCGCGTTTGTATTTATATCTGGGCTGCTCTATTTAAAATTGTTTGCAAACTACTTTACGTGGGTGTTTGAGCTTATGGCTCTCTTTTATTTTTAATTGCAAATGATTTTGAGCCTTCCTTCCAAAATTTTTTGAATTTTTCGCACATTTTTGTCACCCCTCATGTGTTGACTATGGCTATTCTTTTGCAAAAAAATTGAGTCTCGGTTTCGATCAATACCTATGACTTGAACAGTGTTCTCAATTGAATGAACATGAATGTATGACTACGATTAGGCCAACTGAAATTGCACAGACAATGTGTGAACTTTTTGCATTTCGTTGTGTTTAGCCATTTATTGAATTGATTCTCTTGTAATGACCGTTGCACACTACCGAAAGTGTGTAGTCTTGTTTGACCTAAGTGTTGATGCCTTGTGTGATTAGCTTGCTTTGAAACTTGCATGAATACACCTAGAATTTGCCATGTTAGTTTGATTGATTTAGAAAGGTGTCCTCTTGAGATGATCTTAGGTAACTTTAAAGAGTGTGAGACAAATTTGAAATATACCTCCTTTGTGGCCTACCCGTGAGTGTGTGAAACTCTTTTGAATACCCTTTGAGCCTTACCTTTCTTGGGAAGAACCTTGATGAACCCTAGACCTTACTTGAACCACTACGTACAATCCTCTTGAGTTGTGGTTTAGCGAACAGCCAACTTAGGCCAAAAACCTAAGTTGGGGGTGTGGTGAAAGGGAAAAGGAGAAGTCAAGAAGTGCAAGAAAAGTCTCCCTTAACCCATGGTATTGCATTAAAATGGAACCCCTTCAATCTAATTCAAAAATGAAATGTAGAATAAAGTACGAAGGAATTCGGGTTCCCAAGCAATCCATGAAGGTGAATAAAAAGGGGGTGACTTAGAAGCACTAGAAAAAGAATTGAAAAAGGAGCCACTGATCCTAAATGACCATACCTTTGTACTCATACCCATTACATGACTTAGAAAAACCTTTTTGATCTTGAGTAAACCGAATCGAAAGTCCATTGGAAAATAAGGGCAAACCTATGGGTGAAAACATGCATTCTGTTCCTCTTTTTGAGTGTCAGCGTTGCATCAAATTCCTGATCTAGAAAAGATTAATCTCTTTGAGTGAATATGGATTCATTTTTCATGTGAGGGCATTTAGATACTTTTTGTTGAGCTTGAAATTGCACAAGTAGCAAGTATTGCGACCTTGAAAATCTTTTGTAATGGTGTGTCACAACTTGAATCTTTGAGTACACAATTAATCCTTGCATAAGTAAATTGGGTCTTGTTTTGTGCTCTCATAATTTAGTCTTGTGTAGTACTATTTGAGACCCCCTTTTTGAACGGCTGAACTCAATTTTGCTTGAGAACAAGCAAAAGTTTAAGTTTGTGTGTTGATGAGTACACAAATTAGACTTATTTAGCGCTTTATTTGGATATAATAGTGTCCTCGAATGCTTATTTTTTCTCAATATCTAATGAAAACTCTTAAGTTTCAGGTGTTTGATGTTTTAGTGGAAGCATGGACACGTAGGCACAAAACAGAACAAAAAGATTGAAAAGAACGAAAAAGTTGAAGTATGAGCATCCCTAAGAACCTTTGGCGATTCGCCGAAAGGACAGACTCCCCCCTTTGTTCCAGTATGCGAGGCCCTGAAGGAAGAGGATCAAAAAGGCGATGAAAGGAGCAGTCGACACTTCGTCAAATAGTTCCGCGAAGCAGTACTATACTGCCCAATGGTCCAGAACGTGAAGATGCTGAAGGCAAACATGAAACGGCGATGAAACAAAAGAAAGGCGAGTCGCCGAGTCATTCAGCGGCATCGACTAACTTCACTGAAAGATCCGCCAGTGCTATTTTCTGGAGTCTATAAATACTAAACTTGTCAATAATTTTAGAAGTTCCGAACCATTATTATTATTTTCAGAAATTGAATAGTACATTTTTTAGATATTTTCTCTCAAGTTTGGAGAGGGTTTTGTGAGAGACTTGAAGAGAGAAGGATTTCATCTTCCCTGAGTTGGAAATGGGTCTTCTCCATTCTTCTTTCTTTGGTTAAATCAAGGTTTAATTTCTTATACCCATTTGATTTTAGTATCATTTAAGATGTATTTTGTTATTTCTTTATCTGTGGCTAAAAACCCCATTTTTGGGGTGTGATTTAGCAAATATATATTGATATTATTATTGGGTTTTGCTTGTTGATAGGGTGGATGTATTTTAATGGTGATTTCACGTAGTGGTTGTGGTTTAACTTAATGGGTTCGTAGTTGCAAATAGAAAATCACACATGTGTTTTCGGCTTGTCCGAGAGGGAGGTCGCGAAACCAAGACCACTAGACTGATGGCCTAAGGAGTGGGTCGACATGAGGTTCAGCCCGAGAGGGTGAACACTAGTCCCATATCCTAACACTCAGCTAGAGAGAGTAAGTGGGGTAAGGCGTAGGCTGGTCTTCATACGACAATGGTTGTCCGAGAGGAACCCATTTGAAACGGGGTAGGTTGCTCGAGAGGGAACTTATTTCCATCTAAATCTTAGCCTAGTCAGTATTATCTTTCAAATTTCATATTAAAAGCATGTACCCAACGATTTATCTCAACTTGTATTGCAGTCACACCCCAAGAACAATTCCCCATACTTTATTTTCTTGTTAATTTTTATTGTTTTTACTACTTGTGAAAAAACCCCCAAATTGATATTTGACACTTTCATGTCACCCACTTTAATTTACTATGTTTTTGTTCGTAAATGTATTTAGCTACGACTAGTTAGAGCTTAATTTAGTTTTTCTATCAATTCTCAAAACCACTCCATTGGTACACGACCTTAGCATTTACTTGGGTTACTATACTATCGACGATCATAGAGACTCATACCGTAGGTTAGTGTCGTTGGTCACGATAAGCATCAAAATAGCGCTTCTGCCGGGGAGTGGTGTTATTTGGGAATTCGTAGTTGAATAAAATTTTTGATTCTTCTTAGTTTTAGTTATACTAATCTAAATTGTAGTTTTATTTTGCAAGTGTAAATATCAGAATAGGAACTAAGGGTGGAAAATCACTATGGATATCACACAAATCATCACCTTTTGAAACTGCTGAACCTCAGGGACAACCTCCTAACATTAAAACAAGAAGGGGATGAAACAATTCAACAAATGTGGCTAAAGTTTCTAGCGGTGCTGTAACAATGCCCATCTCACGGGATGACGTATAAGGGACTGCTGGAGTGCTTCTATCGAGGTCTAGTACACGAGAATAGAAGTATAGTTGATCAATATTTTGAGGGCAGCATGCTACACCAGCCTTTTTAAGTGGTAGCAAAACTCCTCGACGGCATAGTGGAAGCCAACAAAGAAACAAAACGAAAGCAGGAGTGGGGCGCACTAGTCACCCCAGTGGGATGTTCTATCCACCCGAGTTACAGAATTGAAAACAAAAGCCATGAAAGAAGAAAAACACTCCTCCCTTTGAGGGTGTAAACATGGGAGAAAGTAGAGAAATGTGCAAGATGATGAAGCTTCGTTACTCATTCAGCAAAAAATCGAGGAACATAAGAAGATGTTAAATGACATGAAGGAGAACGTCAAAATGCTAAACAAAGCGTCAGCCTCTCACTCCATGACCATTAAGCTGTAGGATGCTCAAACCATCCATTTGATATCAGGCCATTACCCATCATTCGCCGAGGACTTACTAATTACAACATGGTCAACTCTGAGGATGAATAATAGTGGCTGACTTGCGTCATGCCGCGACATTAACTAAGGCGTTGTTTGGGAGTCAACCCAAAACCCCATATTATCTTATATTTGCATACTAGTACAAATAATAGTGTCTTAGTTTTGCAGAATGAATTGTGGTGGGTGCCAAAGAGGTGTAGAATGGCGAGCAGCAAACCTAGTCGGCGAGTTGTTGAAGACACCGATGATCAGTGTTATTTCATCGTTTCACTTAAGGCACTCTCTGAGCCTGGAATCTGTAATACTCGGCGAGCTCAGGAAGGTTTTAGTGATTCACCCACCTGATCGGCGACCTCGAGGGTCACTGTTGTTTGAACATCCACATCTGCTGAGAAAATTTTGTAGTGTTTGGCGAAGCGTTGAATCACTCAAAAGTCAAAGCGTTGTCAATGAACATGAACAAACTGGATAAGCTGCAGGCCAACACACAAAATGATAGCTAATTAGTCAGTCAAGAGTGTGGGTTTGAGGTAGGCACATTGGAATGCTAAGAGAAGTTGTACTGAGGTTGATGAATCACTCAACAATGCACCAAACGTCCCCAACATACCTTCTACTTTACGTGACGTCTGTTGAAGAATTCCAACTCGAAACAGCCACCTAACCAGGATTTTTCTCTAGCCCTATCTTTGTCTTTACTTAATTTGACCTTGGGATTTTTGTTATATATTTGAGGACAAATGTTTTTATTAGTGGTGGGATGAGGCCCACCTATGTGTGCTACTTACTTTTTGTTCGCGTTTGTGTTTATATCTGGGCTCCTCAGTTTAAAATTGTTTGTAACCTGCATTTCGTGGGTGTTTGAGCTTATGACTCTCTTTTATTTTTAATTGCAAATGATTTTGAACCTTCCTTCCGAAAAATTTTGAATTTTTCGCACATTTTTGTCACCCCTCATGAGTTGAATGTGGCTATTCTTTTGCAAAAATTTGAGTCTCGGTTTCGATCAATACCTATGACTTGAATAGTGTTCTCAATTGAATGAACATGAATGTACGACTACGATGAGGCCAAATGAAATTGCACAGACAATATGTGAACTCTTTGCATCTCGTTGTGATTAGCCATTTATCGAATTGATTCTCTTGTAATACCATTGCACACCAGCGAAAGTGTGTAGTCTTGTTTGATTTAAGTGTTGATGCCTTCTGTGATTAGCTTGCTTTGAAACTTACATGAATAAACCTAGAATTTTCCCTGTTAGTCTGATTGATTTAGAAAGGTGTCCTCTTGAGATGATCTTAGGTAACTTTAAAGAGTGTGAGACAAATTTGAAATATACCTCCTTTGTGGCCTACCCGTGAGTGTGTGAAACTCTTTTGAATACCCTTTGAGCCTTACCTTTCTTGGGAAGAGCCTTGATGAACCCTAGACCTTACTTGAACCACTACGTACAATCCTCTTAAGTTGTGGTTTAGCGAATAGCCAACTTAGGCCAAAAACCTAAGTTGGGGGTGTGGTGAAAGGGAAAAGGAGAATTCAAGAAGTGCAAGAAAAGTCTCCCTTAACCCATGGTATTGCAAAAAAATGGAACCCCTTCAATCCAATTCAATTAAATTCAAAAATGAAATGTGGAATAAAGTACGAAGGAAATCGGGTTCCCAAGCAATCCATGAAGGTGAATAAAAAGGGGGTGACTTAGAAGCACTTGAAAAAGAATTGAAAAAGGGAAAAAAGGGAGTGCCTTGAGAATACTGCATCCCACGAGGAAGGAGCCACTGATCCTAAATGACCATACCTTTGTACTCATCCCCATTACAAGCCTTAGAAAGACGTTTTTGATCTTGAGTAAACCGAATCGAAAGTCAATTGGAAAATAAGGGCAAACCTATGGGTGAAAACATGCATTGTGTTCCTTATTTTGAGTGTTAGCGTTAAAATGAATTCCTGATCTAGAAATAATAAACCTCTGTGTGTAAATATTGAATCATTCTTCATGTGAGGGAATTTAGATACTTTTTGTTGAGCTTGAACTTGCACAAGTAGCAAGTATTGCGAGCATGCGAATCTTTGGTAATGGTGTGTCACAACTTTAATCTTTGCATAAGTAAATTGAGTCTTGTTGTGTGCACTCATAATTGAGTCTTGTGTAGCACTGTTTGAGACACCCTTTTTGAATGGCTGAACTCAAGTTTTCTTGAGAAAAAGCAAAAGTTTAAGTTCGTGTGTTGATGAGTACCCAAATTGGACTCATTTAGGGCTTTATTTGGATAGAAATAGTGTCCTTGAATGCTTATTTTGTCTCAATATCTAATGAAAACTCTTAAGTTTTAGGTATTTGACGTTTTAGTGGAAGCATGGACACGTTGGCACAAAAAGGAACAAAAAGACTGAAAAGAAGGAAGAAGTTGAAGTATAAGCATCCCCAAGAACCTTTGGCGATTCGCCGAAAGGACATACTCCCCCCTTTGTTCTACTATGTGAGGCCCTAAAGGAAGAGGATCAAAAAGGCGATGAAAGGAGCAGTTGACGCTTCGTCAAATAGTTCCGCGAAGCAATACTGTACTGCTCAATGGTCCAGAACGTGAATATGCTGAAGGCAAACAGGAAATGGCAATGAAACAAAAGAAGGGCGAGTCGCCGAGTCATTCAGCGGCATCGACTAACTTCGCCAAAAGATCCGCCAGCGCTATTTTTTGAAGTCTATAAATACTAAACTTGTTATTAATTTTATAAGTTCCGAACCATTATTATTATTTTCAGAAATTGAATAGTACGTTTTTAGATATTTTCTCTCAAAGTTTGGAGAGGGTTTTGTGAGAACTTTGAAGAGAGAAGGATTTCATCTTCCTTAAGTTGGAAATGGGTCTTCTACATTCTTCTTCCTTTGCTTAAATCAAGGTTTAATTTCTTATACCCATTTGATTTTAGTATCATTTTAGTTGTATTATGTTATTTCTTTATGTGTGGCTAAAAACCCCCATTCTTGGGGTGTTATTTAGCAAATATGTGTTGATATTATTGTTGGGTTTTGCTTGTAGATAGGGTAGATGCATTTTAATGGTAATTTCACCTCGTGATTGTGGTTTAACTTAATGAGTTCGTAGTTGCAAATAGAAAATCACACATGTGTTTTCGGCTTGCCCGAGAGGGAGGTCGCGAAACCAAGACCACTAGACTGGTCGACATGAGGTTCAGCCCGAGAAGGTGAGCCCTAGTCCCATATCCTAACACTAAGTTCAAGAGAGTGAGTGGGGTAAGGCGTAGGGTGGTCTTTATGCGGAAAATGGGTGTCTGAGAGGAACCCATTTGAAACGGGGTAAGTTGCCCGAGAGGGAACTTATTTCCATCTAAAGTTTAGCCTAGTCACTATTATCTTGCAAATTTCCTATTGAAAGCATGTACCCAACGATTTATCTCAACTTGTATTGCAGTCACACCCCAAGAACATTTCCCCATACTTGATTTTCTGGTTAATTTTTGTTGTTTTTACTACTTGAGACAAAACCCCCAAATTGATATTTGACACTTTCGTGTCACACCCTTTAATTTACTATGTTTTTGTTCGTAAATGTCTTTAACTACGACTAGTTAGAGCTTTAGTTTATTTTTCTATCAATTCTTAAAACCACTCCCTTGGGACACGTCCCCAACCTTTATTTGGGTTACTATACTATCGACGATCGTAGAAACTCATATCGTAGGTTAGTGTCGTTGGTCACGATAACCATCAGATGTTTAAGAGTGATTTTAGATAGTTAATCACGAGAAAAGATCAAGAAATCATTATACTAGTCCATGATGAGGAGATGTACTTAAATTTTAGTCGCAAAAATAATTTTTGAGGCAGAACTGTCTGTGACCGCTCTGTGACACAAAATGACTTTTTCCAAATCTAGGGAGCAGGTCCGCGACACAGAGCCAGTGTCTATATTTATCGACTAATTTTCTTCTTAATTTTCCAGGTCCAATTCGCCCAAACTCGATTTTTTTCTCAAATTCTTTTTAGATACAGATACCCAACAAATGTACCTAAGAACCTAACTTCAACTAACTCATAATTTGGCGTAATGATCTCAGAAACTTCTCAATTTCAGCCCAACTCAAGAACAATATCAAATTCAAGAATACATATCAAGAACATCAACTTTCAAAATCTTTTAGGACGAGTTCACACTGAAATAAACATATTTGGCACGTGGGAGAACGAACCCAACGTTATGAAAGTCTCACATACCTTGTAGGGGTTAGCCTTTGGCGAAATCCACATGAAAATATCCAATAATTCGACGAACTATGAACTTTTGTTCTCCTTTCTCCTCTTTTCTCTTTCCTCCAAGCCCTAGCATATTTTGGTAAAAGCATAAACTGGTCTATTTCTGATTAGACCTTAACTTAATTACCAAAAACGAAATAAAATAATTGGGCACGGAAAAGACCAAACTACCCTTTCAAAATCCGGATTGGACTTTCCTTATTCAACAACTCAACTTCCAATGAGCGTATCTCACTCAAACAAACTTTGAATCGTGCAAACATGGTGGCGTTAGAAAGATTATTCCAAGAGCTTTCCAACCATATCTGGAAGTACATCTAACTCATCCTGAGCTAGGAGGTATGGCCGTTTGAAGTTGACCAAAACTCCACTTATCCTAACTCAACAAAATTTCCAAATTTTCATTCTTTCCTTAAATGACTATTTCCAATTCTTTAACTTCTTCCTAGTTATTTCAATTAGTGAGATGTTACACATTACTTCCGCAATGTTAGTATATTACTATTAGACTTTTGTTGGAGTTTATGGGAACTCTATTCTTTCCTTCTCATTTAACTTGCTTCCGTAACTTAAATGCCTTAATATTTTTCATTTAGTTGGTTAGCTAATTAGCATAAATGATTCTCCCACCGGAGAATTAGTGTGGGTGTCAATCACGATGGTTTGGTTCATGACACTCATCTTTCATGTCTTTGGATTCTATGAGCTATCCAAACTCTAACGAATTCCAAAACACCGTTGTCGTTCAAAATATATCAAACATCAACCTCACACCAATATTATTGTCCTTTATCTTACTAATTTCTCTAAACTAAGTAAATGAAGGGCATACATCTCATTCATAGGCATAAAAATAAAAAACAGTTGAATTTTCATAAATTTAGCATCACAAACCTTTTCATATAGAGAACTCTCAATGAAATCCAGAAATCTTTCCAACAACGCAGGTGATAATTTGGACAAAAACAACACAAAAAAAATATAAACAAAAACAGCCCAATGGATTTTCAACATTTACACTCTCAAAATCCTAACAATGAAAGAAAATAAGAGTGTTACCTTGAGGGTAGATGATGGCGATGATGAAGAAGACGAAGACAAAGACGGTAGATTGAAGTTTTCGCAACTTGAGAGGAAAGTATTGGGAAGTGCAACAATGGAGACAGCTTTGGAACAAGCTTAAAAATTATTTTTAAAAGATATTTCTAATTTCAATTTTTTATTTTTTTACCCCCACCCACTACCATCGCTCCCCCCATCTACTCCCCTATCAACCCACTATAACCCCCCCCCCCCCCCCCC
>NC_064287.1:23364179-23588114 GCF_019186545.1 Solanum stenotomum
CCCCCCATCCCCCCTCCCCCCACCTACCCCCTACCATCCCCCACCCCCCAAAAAAATTTAAATTTGTTTTTAAAATATATTTTCAAATTCAAAATTTCAATTTTTCACCCCTATCCTCGACTCCACTCTCCCACCCCTACCACGCCCCCCACCCCCAAAAAATATTTAAGTTTGTTTTTAAAAAATATTTTCAATTTTGAAAATTATTTTCTACTCTAGTAAAAATAAAAGATATTTTTCAAAAATAATTTTCATTCATAAATCAAACACTAAAAACCTTTTCCGTAAAATATTTTCTACTCACCAACCAAAAATGAAAAAATAATTCAAAAATCAACTTGTTTTCTTAGAAAACATTTTCTAGGAAAGCATTTTCCATGGAAAACATATTCGTTCATACCAAACACACCCTAAGTCAACAGATGGTGGATAAGATTTTAGGGATAATTTTCAGACTTTTGAGTCTTTAAAAATTTCTTTTAGTGTTGATAATTTTCCGTTGACAAACTCATAGGAGTTTCGCCGGAATCCAGCGAGTCCACCAACAAAACCCCTTTGTTTATTTCTCGTTTTTCCAGCAACTCACCACGACAACAACTCCTACCACCGTAATCCCACCAAGACCACCAGGAAATCACCATATCTTTCACCCATTTTTTTCAGCAAACCAAAAACCAGCCACAAACAACTCCTCTGACCATCAAAACCCCAACCAGAAACAAACCCAAACGCCTCTCCTTTCACCCGTGAACAACCAGTAAATACCACCTGAAACCACCAGCTCTAACCAGAAAAACAGAACATAATTCGACCAGCGAGCTACAACCTCCAAGCTAGCAATCCTCTCCGACCAAACACCACTGTTGGTCCCCTTTTTCCCCTTTACAATTTTGTTCATTTTTTACAGGTGTTTTCGGTCAAGCTCCAACGGAAAGCGACCCAAACCATCCCAAAACAACCACCAAACCACCTTAAACCACGAGAAACAATCCAATTCTTCTTCTTCTTCCTCCAGGAACCAGCTTTCCTCCGTACTCCGGTGAAACAACTCAGAAATCAGACCTCAACAACCACCAACAATCAACACTATCAAACTCAAAGCTTGCACAACCAGATGTACAACGTACCACCTTTGTAATACCATGTTTCCTTTTCTTTTGTTTCTTTTTATGTTATTGCATTTCAGGGCCTAATTTGAAAGAATAAGCCTGAGAAATTCGTTCGCAGATCTCCTTTAGTTTTGCTCTATTTTGTTGTTGGTTTGCTAATATATTTATTTTGGGGTTAATTTTAGTAATTACTACTAGTTGTATAATGAATTTTGTTAGTGCTCTATTGCTGACTTAATGATTATTTTGTTGCATTGGTTGCTAAATCTTAGTAATTATTTTGATATAAAACTTTGTTCCAATGAGCTTTACATTGTATTGGCTATGATTTATTTTATTTAGTTTACATTGTCTGTTTTGCTAAAAGAATTTATTTACTATTGTAGCTATTGGATTGTTTGCCATTGTTTTATTTGTTACAGTTTATGCATTGTTTTACCTTGCTCTTTTCTTTAAATAAGTTGTCACTAATTTTCTGCCTAATTCATTATCAATTGTTATTATTATTACTTTATATGTTTTTATAATTTAAGGTTATAGTTTACATTATATGGTCCTTCTATAAGTTTCACATGATTTTATGTTTGAAGAAAGTTAAAAATGACCAATGAAAAAATCTCTTCGTTTGTTTTGGAGGCCTCCACATTGTTAAAAGACTGAAATTTAGTTTAAGTTTATATATTTTGTATGTTAAAATTGGTCGATGAAGAAATTACCGTCGATTTCCAAGGCCTCCATGTTAATAAGATGAATTTTTATTGAAGTTATTATTTGATTTATTCATATCTATTTATTACTAACACTTTTACTAATTGTCTTTACAAATACCCAAAGTTGCTTCCCATTGAAGCTTTTCGAATGGAGTTCGAATTATATTTTTTATTCATTATTGTGTACATTATCGATGTTAGGAAAACCTTAGGTCGTTTATCATATTATTGATTTACATTATTATTTGTATATATTGCATGCTTGTTTTACTTGTAGCACCTGAGTCGTTGAACAATTGGGGATACTTGTCTCGCATGTCCATCTCGATTTCCCAAGTACCTTCCTCAACTGGGCGATGCTTACATTGAACCTTCACGAACTTAATCTCTTTGGTCCTCATCTTTCGAGTATCACGATCAATAATTACAATCGGTTCTTCCTCATACTGAAGGTCTTTGTGTAGTAATACGGAGTCCCACTTTATGATGCAATCCCCGTCACCATGATATCTCTTCAACATAAACTTATGAAATACCGGATGAACCCTCGATAGGCTAGGAGGTAAATCCAATCTATACACCAATGGCCCTACATATTCAAGAATCTTAAACGGACCAATGTAACGAGGACTAATCTTGCCCTTCTTGCCAAATCTCATCACCCCTTTCATGGGTGATAAATTTTGAAGAACATTCTCACCAGTCTGAAATGACACTGCTCTTACCTTTTGGTCCGCATACTTTTTCTGTCTACTCTGGGGTGCTAAAAGCTTAGCTTGAATATTTCTCACTTTATCTTGAGCATCCTTCACTAAATCTACCCCCAAAGGTTTCACATCTCTAACCTTAAGCCATCCTATGAGTAATCTACATTCCCTCCCATAGAGTACCTCAAACGGTTCCATATCTATACTGGAGTGATAAATATTATTATAGGAGAACTCACACAACGGTAGGAACTTATCCCAATGTCCTCCAAAGTCAATCAGACATGCCCTCAACATGTCTTTTAACACATGAATAGTCCTCTCTGACTGTCCGTGGATGGAAAGCTATACTAAAAGTGAGTTTTGTGCCTATTCATCATGTAATTTCCTCCAAAACATGGATGTGAATTGCGTACCACAGTCTGAGATGATAGAAAGGGGCACTCCGTGCAGTCTTACAATCTATTTTACATACACCTTAGCCAATTGCTGCACATTATAATCTGTTCTGACCGAAACAAAATAGGCTAACTTACTCAATCTGTCAACCACTACCCAAATAGAATCAAACTTTTGCAAAGTCTTGGGAAGACCAACTACGAAGTCCATAGCTATTCTTTCCCACTTCCATTTCGGAATTGGCATTCTTTGAAGCAAAACCTGCCGGCCTTTGATGCTCGTATTTTACTTGTTGGAAATTTGGACACTCAGTCATAAACTCCGCTATATCCTTCTTCATGCTAAACCACCAATAAAGTCGCTTCAAATCTCTATACATCTTAGTCACACCCGGATGAATGAAATACCAAGAACTTTGGGATTCTACCAATTTTTTTTGAATCAAGTGATCTACTCTAGGAACACAAATCCTTCCTTTTAAAATAAGCACACCCCCCTCATCAAGAGTGGTCTCTTGTACCTTTCCATACTCTGTCTTCTTTCAAAACTCATTCAAATTGTCATCCACAAACTGGTTGGCCTTGATCTCCTGCATGAATGTGGCCCTCACTTCAATGCTAGCTAACACCCTACCTTTCTCTAAGATATGCAATTGCAGGAACTTAAACTCCAAGGTTTGAATTTCCTTAGCCAAAAGTCGCTTGGATACAGTCAAGCAAGATAGACTACCCATACTCACCTCCTTCCGACTTAGTGCACCTGCCACTACATTAGCCTTGCTCGGATGATACTGGATGGTCACATCATGATCCTTGAGTAACTCCATCCACCTTCGTTGTCTCAACTTCAGATCCTTTTGTGTCAACATGTGTTGCAGACTATGATGATCAGTAAACACCTCACACTTGAAACCATTGAGGTAATGTCGCCAGATCATTAGAGCAAACACTACCGTTGCCAACTCTAAATCATGTGTTGGGTAATTCCTCTCATGTACCTTCAGCTGCCGCAATGCATAAGATATAACATTCTTATCCTGTATTAACACAGCACCCAAACCCGAATGTGAAACATCACAATAAACAATAAAATATTTACCTTCACATTTTTCAGTCCATTCAAAAGATACCTCCTTTTTGGTTAACCTTGTCAGATGCGTAGCAATAGAAGCAAAGTTTTTCACAAATCGACTATAGTAGCTAGCGAGCCCCATAAAACTCCTAACTTCAGTCATAGAGCTAGGCCGAACCCAATTCTTAACAACTTCAATCTTTTGGGGATCTACCGTTACCCCTTCACTTGAAACTACATGCCCCAAAAAGGCAACCGAAGTCAACCAAAATTAAGACTTAGAAAATTTCTCATACAACTTTTGTTTCCCAAGAACACCCTGAACAATACGAAGATGGTCGACAATGTCTTCCTTTATTTTTGAATAGACAAAAATATCATCAATGAAAATAATAACAAAAGAATAAGAAATGGTTTGAACACAATTCATCAAACTCATGAAAGCTGTAGGCATATTTGACAACCCAAATGACATCACTAAAAACTCATAGTGCCCATAGCGGGTCCTAAATGTCGTCTTGGGTACATCCTCATGCCTAATCGTTAATTGATGATAACCAGACCTTAGATCAATCTTAGAGAAATCTGGCTGACCTTGCAAATGGTCTAAAATATCATTTATCCGAGGTAATGGATACTTGTTTCGAATGGTGACTCTATTCAACTGTCGGTAATCTATGCACATCCTCATACTACCATCCTTTTTCATAACAAACATGATAAGAGCACCACACGATGACACACTAGGACGATGAAACCCTTATCAAGAAGTTCTTGGATTTGAGCCTTAAGCTCTCTCAACTCTACCGAGTCCATGCGATATGAAGGCATGGAAATGGGGCGGGTACCAGGTTCCAACTCAATGTAGAAATTTCTATCTCTATTCGGAGGCATACCAGACAAATTAGTAGGGAACACTCCTCAAAATTCTGACAACACACGAATAGACTCAGGGGTCGTCAGTCAAGTCTTCGTGATAGGGCTTCATTAAAACAAGCATAACTTTTTACTAAGAGATGGGAATTTAGCAAACTCGGTGGCGTTGGAAAGAGGATTCAATTATCTTTCCTTTGGTTGGTCATGGGCCACCTAAATCTTTTTTTTCCTAAAATGTATGACCATTTTAAGTTAACCCAACAACAATTTCCCTTTAACTGGCTGGTGACCCGCACCTACGGTTAGACCTACCATTCGTAAGTCGAACTACAGACCATACTGGTTGACCGTGGGTGGATCAGAGACCATCAACATGTGGTTCTTAGTGATGGAACCCCACCCACGGTCCGTGGGTGGTTTCATTGGTACTGTCACTAATTTTTGTGAAAACTAGTATTTTCTTCATTTTGAGATATGAGGTGTTACAGTTCAGAGATAGGATTTTATTCTATGGAATATTTCAAACGATTTCAATGAATTTTACTTTCGTTTAATGCTTGAACTTGTGATATTTTATGGGGATCTTCTTTAATTTAATGTGGAGATTATGCATGAACTATTATTTCTTTCTATTTTTCCATTTGAAGAGTTTTTTTTTTTTTGCAACCATGTGGGAGATTATGGTAGGATATGACATAAGAAAATTCTACGTTGATAATATACATACAAGAAAGATGCTCGCTATACAAGGAAGCACACCTTAATCATTAAAAAGATCATTTGAAAGCACACCTTAGTCATTAAAAAGATCAGTGTAAAGCTATGCAGACTTAAGTGCAAAGTAGATAATATCACTAGTGGGTATTAGATCCACCACACATGCAAACTTATTAGTTATGTGGTTGATGGTGGGCCAAACCTTAAGGTACAAGTAAATTTAGGAAAATCCCAAAATTGTTGAAATGATGGTTGAGAAAACCTCAATGAATACTTGTAGATAATTTTCATATATTGATAAAGCGTGTCAAATTAAAGAAATTATCCTTCACCCATAGCACAAACCCAATGATCTACCTTTGAACTAGAAATAACTTCTTTATAGCTTTTAGGCTCAAGCATATTAATAATCTCTGCAACTAATAAAACAAATTTCTCAAAATTTGCATATCCAAAATAAGTTTCATCAACTACGTTTGCAAATATTTTTGGTCGGTTGATCACTCTCTTTTTTTGGCCTATTACAACGTATGAATTCTCAGAATTTTTTATATTTCTCAAAATTTGCATATCCAGTAAAATTTCCATCAACTACGTTTACAAATATTTTTGGTATCACTCTCTCTTTTATGTATGAATTCTTAGAATTTTCATATTTGAACTGCATTTTGGTGTCCCAAACAACTTTGACCAAATGAAAAATCATGGATATTAAGTTTGGCATCACCAACTATGCTACTTACTTATCAAAGTGCAGTATTTTTTTTTTATATTTTAATGAAAGTGCAGTCTATGCTATGCTAGTTCAGTCCAACAGGAACAATTATTACTAATATGTATAGGATAAAAGTGATAATATAAAACGTTTGAAGGGTAATTTTGTCATGTAGTAAATTTTCCCCATGAAAAATTATGATGGGATTATTATACCATCGAAGGGGAGGGATAACTTATCCTAGTAGTGATTATTAATTTTGGGATAAGTTATCCCTCACTTTCCACCTAAACAATAAATTTAGTGACACCATAATTTAATATAAGGATTGTTTTGTGTTATGCTTCACATCAAACGTGTAACACCTTGGATTTGAGAAAGGCTAGAAAGGAGTCAAATAGGCATGTTAAGAACTCTACGGTGGACTATGGATTCCTCCACGGAGCCCTAGACGGGCTGTGTAGGGGACCACGGTTCGTTTGGGGTGCTCGTGAGGAGTTCCCAAAACATGCTAAGTCCAATGTCCCTCCCACAGACTCCTAGACGGCCCGTAGTGAGGTCAACGGGTTGTCCAAGGGTTCGTCAAGTTTCCCACTCAGAAGGGGCTTCTCCCCTAGTCACTGGTCAAGGATCACAAACATCTAAACTACCCCTGAAGCCCCAGACTGAGTGTGAAGTCTTCCATGAAGGGATTTATTAGACTTAGAGTTTAGGGTCAACTTTAAGCGATCATATCTTTTAGCAGAAAATGAATTAGGCGGCCCATGACCTATCAAATTAAATATCTTTAAATCCTCTTTCCAATGTCACCGAGTTTACCTTATTACAAGCCCGGAGTAAAAAGTTGTGCCCAAAATAGTGAAGCCCTATTAGGAAGAATTTCGTCACGACCCGTTAAACGGGCCGGGGTGCTCTAGACGACCCGTTTAGGTCTTTTAGTGAGTGAATTCGGCCATTTTAAGTCAGGGGCTTTAGGGTCTTTTCCCAATTGTTTTAACTCGATACTAGATCATTTACCTACCCAAAACCCTATATAAGGATTTTTACCCATAAAATCACCCAATGTAATTCATTCTCTCAAATTCTCAAAAGAAGATCAAGTCATAGTCTCAAATATTTATCTCTCTAAATTTTATAGAAGAAAGCTAGGGTTTCAAGTCAAGTCTCCAATTCCTCAATTGATTTCAAGCTTTTGGCATCAAGGTATGATAGTATTCACCTATGGAGCCCTTTCCTTCATAGGGTTCCTAAATTCCCCTATTTTCACAAGGTAGAATCTTCAACGGAATTTAGGGTTGTTACTCAATCTTATGGTTTCTTCTCAATTATGATGTTATTGATTGTTTTATGTCTTTTTATGCATGAATTGAAGAAATTTCACATTTCTAAGTTGAATCCCCATGAACCCATGCGAAATTCATGATTTCTAGAGTTGATCATATGATGAAGCTTTTGAATCATGAATGATGAGTATATGAAGATATGCATGCTCTATCTGAGAATCATGTAAATGTTTTAAGAATTCTTTGAGAGTGAAGTATCAATATGATTGTTGTTGTGTGGTGAAAGGATTTCTCATATACACATGAAAGCATCATTGCAAAAGATATTCTCATGTAAGGGATTCTTAGAGTTGAAAGGTTTTCTCAACTCAACATTGAATCAAGATGAAAGAGCTATTCCAATGATGTTTGTATCTTGGATTGGTTACTTAATTGTACCTTTCCATGGATGATAATATGACTTTATATCGGATTGACTATTTGATGTTCCTTTCTACGGATCATGAGACAGGTGAAGCTTATACTATTCTGCGGGATTTACGCTTAGCACCGAGAGAATATTGAGATGGAAGATCTCCCGTAGATTGAAGCAGGGTTTCTAATATCAATCTCCTTATCTCATACCTATGTTCCCCCATAGGATGATTGTCTTATATAGACATTAGCTAGTGGATCCACGTAATCTAGAAGTTCATGGTATTACCTTGGTAAGTAGGACACCCCTTTTCGGTGTGGAGTAGACACAAAATTTCATGTTTGGTCTTAAATATTAGTTAAAGGTAAATCTCCCACAAGAATGAATTAAAGTTACTTCTAGAACTATCTCACGAATGTTTTAAATAGCTTAGCTTGCATTGACCATGTTTTATGATTTATATTTTCTTACCCTTTTATCTCATGTTTTAGCTAGGTCATTGCATGTCACGAAAAGGTCCCTTTTGGCATGATTTCATACTTTTATGCATTGCTATCATACTTGGTACATTTTTGTACTAACACATACTCTTGCCTACATTCTTATAAGAATGTTAGGTCCGACACTCCTGGTTCGTATCTCCGTGGCTAGGGATCACTTAGTAGATTTTAAAAATTGGTTTAATCCTCATGTTCCGGGTATTGAACCATTATTTCATATTGTCTTTACTTTTCAGTATTGTATGTGATGTACGGGTTATGTCTCGATCACTCTTGATGTACTAGATGACTTTGAGACTATGTTAGACTTCTACTACATTTTATTAACTCTTATATTTTGAAATTGTCTTTTAAAATATCTCGATTTTCTATTATGTTGTATGATATATGGTAAGTGTCTTGTGTAGGGCCTCTCTAGGTCCTATACGCCATGTTACACCTAGGTTGTACTCTGGGTCGTGACAAAACGACTCCTAATTTCTTTGAAGTATTGGAGGTAGTTATCATGATCAATGTTTAGTCATTCTAAACAGTAAAATGACAATAATATAAAAAGGTTAAAATGAAAAGTAATTTCTAATTAATGTCTTAATATTTTTTTTTTGAAAGAGAGTGCTATATTCCAACAATTCATTTATTTTTAAATGGCGAAAGTACTATACAATGTACTCCCTCTGTTCCTATTAACATGGCGTCCTTACTAAAAATAAATGGTCCGTAATTAATATTGGTCATTTCACAAAATCAATATATAAATTGCTCTATTATTTCTATTTTACCCTTGATAGTTATTAGCCTTGAAAATATGAATTTGACCGATAGATAAAAACTAAATTATTGATTCATGTTCATTGGTCAATTTAGTTAATCAAAATAAATTAATTCAAATGTTGATTTATTGAAAAGTTGACTTCAGAGAACACTAAATAAGAGTACAATAGTAAACTTGCCTAATTTCTTAAAGGTGTGTGTAATCTAAAATGATGACAGCTGAATAGGAAGGGAGGAAGTAATTTGTAATAATAATTGCATGGGCTATTTCATTCGGTAGATGTCTTTTCAAATAGAGCCTTAATGATATGGATATACTCAGTAGGCTTCTTGCGAATGTGATTAATATTATTCTTATGCATTTTTCTTTACTAGATGTTGTTCAAACAAGCATCTTGTCGAAGAATTGGAGATACATGTAGCGCAATCTTTTAAAGTTTTAACTTGATCGAATACTTTATGATACAACAAAGGGAAAGAAATCACCAGCGATTCAATTTGACAACATTATAAAGAACCTCAAGGCCAATCTTGTAGGACCAATTACGAAGTTTACCCTTGATGTTACTGGCCTTGAAAGTTGGTATGTCATTCATGAGATGACATATTTCCTATCTAGGAATGGCATTCAACATCTTGTGCTTAGACTTCCGTTGGGTTACCTATACGAATTGACGTGTTCAGTTTTCAGTTGTTTGGAGTTGAGGTATTTGTTTGTCGAAAAATTGGCCTATATTTCCTAAAGTACCCAAAGGATAATTGTGTATTTGGATAGAAAATTAAAAATAATGACAGAAGTTAATTTGAGTCTGATTTTCTATACATTTTTTACATGTGGTTTTGGATACAAATGAATTAATTGTTATACTCTTAAGAAGAAAATAAGAAGTACGTAAAAGAAGAATATCAGTTTCCAGAAAAACTCAATCTTTCATTCAAAATTTTTAAGCCTATATATAGACAAATACTTAATAGAATACTTCCACTAAAATAGGACCTATATCAGTCAACAATGATCATAATTAAACTACTCCTAAAAAATAGAACACATGACTCCTAAAAGAAACAAAACATATTACTGTTGAAACAGAAAATATGTGGACTAACTCAACTTAAATTAAACAACTCACAATCTTTCTAAAGACTAGGTCAACTAGGAAACTAATAGAAATTACTATAGTTCCCCCTTAAACTGATGTTTGCTAACAATCAGTTTACATCTTTGATTGTGCATATGCCTAGCAGCCTTCTAAGTTTAAAGAATGAAACCATCTTCAGAGCCTTGATTAAAATATCAGATCAATTGCTCCATTATATCTAAGATCTCATAAAAAATGACATTTCACATCAATGTGCTTGCAGCTTCCATGTTACACTGGATTCCTGGATAGTTGAATTGCTGAACTATTGGTAAAAAAATTTTTGGTAGCTTTTGGTTTCTTGAATTTAAACTCCTCCCGAAGTCTCCTAACCTAAATAGCTTAACAGGCACAAGAAGTTGCAGCAACAAACTCGACTTTCGTAGTAGGCAAAGTAGCAATTGGTTGCTTCTTAGGAGACCATGAAATAGCACCGGACCCAAACATAAAAGCATAACCTAAAGTGCTATTTTTTGTCATCATAATCACTAGCACAGTCACTGTTTGTATAGCCGAGAAGATTGGACTTTTCACTCGTTTTATAGAATAGCCCAGAGTCTCTCGTTCCTTGCAAGGAACGAAGAATTTTCTTGGCTACAGAAAAATGCATTTCTATGGGATTCTCCATGTACCTGCTGATTAAACTCACTGAATACATTATGCATGTAACATCCGGAAAACTAGTAGTTGAAACTAGAGCCTTATGAGGGGGATTTAGAGTTTAATGTAACGGATAGAATCATAAAATGACTTCCCAAACATAGAATGAGGGATTTAGGGGTTAAACTTCAAAGTACAACTCCACAAGGACCAACCAAAGGGATCCTTGAGGAGGACCACAAAACAGTCCCTAAAGCTTCCCAAAAAGGGCCACCTATGGTTGGGACTCACGCCCCGTAGGTGGACCCACGCCCCGTGGGAAGGGTTCGTGGGTCAAGGCCCCATTTGAGGGGCTGCAGACCTGTGGGTTGTGGTCTCGTGGGTAGGGGTTGCTTGGTGTTAAATTCGTTTTATGTGAAGGGTTAAGGGAAGGTTCTAGAGTTGGTTAGTTATTAAGTAGGGTCGATTTTTTAGTAATTAGGCCACCTATATATAACTAATAGCCTCTTAATTAGATTGTTTCCAAATCATTATTTTAGATTCATCAAAGAACCCAAATTCCCTCAAGAAATTCTCTCTACAAGTAAAGAAGAAGAAGAAGAAGAGAAGGAAGCTAGGGAAGAATTATTACATTGATGCAAAATTGGTGAGGGCTTTGAATCAAGGTATGTTAGCTTCTTTATCTATGGAGTCTTCCAACCATAGAGCCCCTTATATATCCCCCAATTGTGAAGACAAAACCTAATTCTAGCTAGGGTTTATTTCTACATTGTGGGTAGTGTTGAAGTATGATTCCAATTGAGTGGATAATACTTAATTTTGATTTATTTATCATTGAATTATGATATTATAATGAATTTATATGTTTCCATGGTTAACCCTAGTGTAACTGATGAATTTGATATTTTGTGGGTTTATGCCATGAAAGGTGAAAGTGAAGACTTAGAGTTGATCTTCTAAAATAGATGATGTCTATATTAATTGTTCAAGAATAAAAGCAAGTATACATGAATTGAATTATATTATAGTATACATTATGGATCTTGACTAGTAAAACTTGAAGTTCAACCTTTATGATGAATTATGACTAGAATCACTTGATAATTAAGAATGTGGTTAGAAGCTTTGAAATCTAGGTATGAATGATGATTGTAGGAAGTAAAGCTTTGAGAGTAAGGCTTGTAGTCATGAATGTTGAATCACTAGGGGTTTGGGAGTAAATTTAATGAGATGAATAGAAGTCTATAGGTAGAATTGTGGTGAAAAGCCTATACTCACCTAGCCTACCTTATAGATGCTTGAATGTATAAAGTGATAGAATCACTTGAACATGGATTGATTATCATGAACATCCTTCCATGAGACATGAATGTTAAGAAAGGATTAATAGTGAATCTTCAAGTGTATTCTTGGCCGCAAGTGGATATTCACAATCACATGGAGTGTCACAAAAGATAAGGTCCGGGCTCCAAGTTGAAAGGAGAACCACACCTAGTTGATGTGAGTACTATCCAAGTTAAAGGGGGAACTCTTACGTAGTAGAGTGTGGGTTTTCCCAAAGTTAGGTCTCATGAGATGTAAGCTTTCACCTAGTAGTGTTAGGGTTGCAATTTCCGTATCCAATGAACTAAGACTTACTTAAAGAAGTACCTCATAGTGTTCAAAAGCATAAATGGTTTTATACATTCTTAAGTAAGTATCTCATAGGGTCCATCTTAATAATGAACTTAGATTTTCTTAAAGAAGTGTCTGATAGGGTTCAACCTACTAATGAACTAAGATGCGCTTAAGGGAGTAGCTCATAGTGTTTTAAGGACTAAAGAGAGGAACTAGTTTCCAACCAATAAGTATGAGTATGAGGACCTAAAAGTGGTACTTAGCATGAATAATATTATGGGATGTTATTCATGCATTGCACAAGTGTGACTTAAGGTTATTCAAGAAAGTGTTATTTTGTGTGATGTATCTTGAGATAGGATTGTGCTATAGTTGTCTTCCTTGTTATAATTGACTAAAGGTGAGAGGTTCCCTTGGTTATGAGTGTTAAGCTAGGGATGATATCTTAAGATGGTTAGTGTGATTGCCTAAGGTGGTACTTAGTGTGAGTGGGATTATGGTGTCTTACTTATACATTGCACAAGTATGACTTGAAGCTAATTATAAAGGGAAAGTTTAAAACTTGACTAGGTATTTGTATTATGCTTTATATTGACTAATGCTTACATTATGTCTATATTGGAGATTATGCTTATGATATGCTATTATCTCTTGTGTTTGTGGATTATGTCTTATGTTGACTAACCCTTATGTTATGCTCTTATGATGTTGTGCTAGCTATCATATTTAGTAATTTTGTACTAATGCATACTTTGCCTGCATTCTAATCAAATGTAGGGTATGGAGAGTTGAGTTCTATTCTTGGAGATGGGTTTCTAAGGAGCAAGGAGTTGAAGATTTGGGTGAGTCCTCATAGCTTCGAGGACAAAGCCACTATTTCCTTTATGTCTTTTATTGTCATGTTTTGAGACTATTTTATAAGCTATGTCCCAAAGGTGTTAATTCAAAGTTGAGTTAAGATGGTTTGAGATAAAGTGTAGTAAGACTTTCACTTGCTTTTATGAAAGACTTCGATTGTATTGATAAAGTTTTTTTAAAAAAATCGTACTTTTCTATTATCTTATACTATGATATGCTAAAAGCTTGTATGAGACCCCCTTCAGGGTCAAGTACGCCATGGTACATCAAGGGTGTACCCCTGGGTCGTATCAATGTTAGGCCATGTAGTAGTGAGATACATCAAACTGCCCACAATTTGTTTGTAAAGTGTGCTATCAACCTTCATCCTAGTAGGTTTTATATGTAGCTCCAAACCAGGTTTAGTAGGAGTGTTAACTGTATTGCATTCCATCATCTTAAATTTGTCTAGAATCTCCCCTACATATTTCTTCTGAGCAATAAATATCACTTTATCAGATTGGACTACTTCTATGCTAAGAAAGTAATGCATCAGTGCAAGGTCGGACATTTCAAACTCACCCATCATTGACTTCTTAAATTCTTCAAACACGACACCACAATTTCCAATAAATATAAGATCATCAACATACAGGAAAATAATGGAATCTTTCCGTGATTCCCAATCTTAACAAATAATGTATGCTCATAAGGACATTTTGAAAAACCAACTTTTAGAAAATACCCCTCAATGTGACTACCAAGCCCAAGGACCTTGTTTTAGACAATAGAGGGTGTTTTTCAATATATACACCTTATGCTCATTTCCAACATTAACATAACTGGGGAGTTGTTCTACGAATATTTATTCCTCCAAGTACCCATTTAAGAACGCTGACTTTATATGTAGTTAAAAAATAGGCCAAGACTTCTGAGCCGCCAATGCAATGACCAAGCTGATTGTATCATGTCTAGAAATGGGGGAAATACTTCTGTATAATCTATCTTGTATTGTTGCTTGTATCCTGATAATCTATCTTGTATTGTTGCTTGTATCCTTTAGCCAATGTGATGACCATTCTAATTGGCCGTACCATTTTTCTTCAACTTTGTTTTGACGACCCACTTCACTCCAATGGTTTGCTGTCCATTTGGAAGATCTGATAGTGCCCAAGTATCATTTCGCTCAATTGAATCAATTTCATCATCCATTGATTTTCTCAAAAGATGTAGATTGCAATCTGAAACAAAGCAAAATGAGTAATTGAATATTCCATTCTAGTGACCTTGTATTCTTTCATCCAAGCATGACTTCTTCTAACTCGTACGATAGTTTGAGTTGCTTCTTCATTTGCTGCAGAAAATGTTCGTGAAGTTGTAGTGGTTGAAACTCATGAATATTCCAGCACACTGGGTGCTGAAAATTACTTTTGTTCAACATCTACGAGGATTTAGGTAGGCTGCTGCCTATTCCAATCCAAAGTGTTTTCCTCGTGAAAAGTAACATCCCTGCTGATATGAATATTTTTGGTCAATGGATTAAACATTTTATATTCTTTGGAAGACTCACTTACATAAAGAAAAACACATTTTCAGTCTTGTCATCAAGTTTCTTCCTCCTTTCATCCGGGACATTACCATATGAAATGCATCCAAAGATTCTAAAATGATCTACTGTTTCTTTTCTCTCATTACATACATCCAGGGGTGTCATATTTTCAACATAAAAAGTTGGGCTTCTATTTAATATATGAACAGTTCTATTTACGAACTTTGGCCAAAAAGTCTTCAGAATGCTTCCTCTCACTAACAAACTTCTCACCATGTAATGGATGGTTCTGTTTTTCCTTTGTGATATACCATCTTGTTGTGGTGAATACGTAGCTATAAGTTCTCTTTGAATTCAATTCTCTACACATAATACTTTGAATTTTTTCGAAGAATATTGGCCACCACAATGAGTTCATAGAGCCTTAATGGTTTCCTCTGCTTCATTTTCCACATTAAATTTGAAGCTTTTAACTGTTGAAAAAACTTCAGATTTTTCTTGCAAAAAATAAACCGAAGTTTTCTGTAACACCCTAAATTTTTTTAAGTTAAGACTCGAACCGTTCTTAGTTTGTGAATAAGATTTTACCAAGTAATTTAAAATTTTCTTAGGTATTAAGGTCAATTGATGTAACACCTCGAGTTTCAGAAAAAACTAAAGAGAAATTCATTCAAAGTCACCCTTTAGTTTAAGTTTTAGGTCAACTTTAAACGATCATAACTTTTAGCACATAAAGAGTTGGGTAACCTATGAGGTATCAAATGGAAGATTTTTAAGTCATCTTTCCAATGCTGCCAAGTTTTCTAAAATCCAAGTTCAGATGAAGGAGTTATGCCCATTTGAGTGCAATATCTTTAGATAGGCCTTTTCATCCATTTTACTGAGGGGTATTTTGGTCTTTTCCTTACCCCACTAGCCTAAGACATTTCTTCTCACAAAAATAGGGGTCTAACCTAATGGAAATCAATTTTATTCATTCCAAAAAGAGCTAAGGGTTTTTAGAGAAAGTATAAGAGGTCCAAGCATTCTTTCAAGCACTAGAAGAATTTCACAAAGAACTTAGTTCTTTCGAGGTATGTAAGATTTCATAGTGTTGAATTTGTTCACCCTCACGCCAATCATGAGTTTCTATTTTTAATTCATCCATGAGATTGAGTATATTGAGATTCTTGTTGAGTTCTTCAGGTTTTGTGCTTCATTCTTAAACCGTTCTGGCAACGTAAGCGAGGCGATGTATCATCACGTTGCTCATAGTGATGGTTCTCGGTTAGAGAATCTTCCAAATCAGAGTAAAAGTTTATTATTGTATTTTCATACATTTTGAGTTCTTAACTACTTTTTAAACAACTTTATATATTGCATCTTATTATCATTACTTTCATAATGAGTTGATTATTCTTGAGATGCGTTCAATATTCTTGAGTTGAGCTGAGTTGAAACAAGATGAGTATGTATTCAGTTTTATTAGTTCAAGCTTATATTTATGTTTTAGAGATCCCCATACATGCTCGTACATTCAATATACTAACGTCATTCGACATTCATCATTTTATGATGCAGATACATGTGTTCAGGGTTATCAACAAGCGCTCCATTGATACCACTTGCAGTTCACGTTAGCTTTTGTGAGCCTCCTTACTTCCGGAGTGTTCCACATTTACTTTCTAGTTTGCTAGGATGTTGTGGGTCTTATCTTGATATCCTTCTTTAATATTAGAGACTTCATAAATAGATAGAGTTGAAGAGTTTTTCTGTATTTACCTTCTTTTGAGTTGTTTTAGAAACTATGAGTTTATCTATTGAGTATTCTTTAGACTTTTTAAAGTTGAGTATTTGAGTTTAATGAATTTAATTCAGTTTTAAGCTTATGTATTCTTGAGTAAGTCTTTCGTTTGTAGTCAGCCAGGATGAGGGTTTGCTTGGGGACCAATAATGATTCTCGAGTGTCAGCCACATCCAGGTGTAGACTCGAGTTGTGACAAACTTGGTATCAGAGCACAGAGTCAAGAGTCCTAGGTGTCTGTGAAGCCATTTCATGTAGGATCTTGTTTATGGTTGTGAGGGCCCCATTTCTATAAATAAGGGACTACAAACATTTAAGAAAAGTTTCCCTTCTTTCATACTCAAATCGTGCAATAGAACTGTGTCATAAGGAACTTACTTAGACTCGTGCATTTCTCAAATCCATTCAACTACCCCTCATACTCAAGGTGGTTTAAAAGTAAATCCCAAATCCTTATCAATGAGTTACTCTCAGCAAATGTCATGAGGAATTCATGAGAATGTAGATGGGCTTAAGAGAAGCCCTTGAGTGAGTCAAGTGTTCAGTTTTGAAAGAATGCACACTTATTCATATGAATTGGGCATTTGAGCTAAAATCGAGATGTATTCCCGAACTTTTTTCTTTAAACCCTGTTTCAGTTAAGACCCTTATGAGGAAGCATGTTTTAGAGCGTGGGTGGTATTTTCATCCAAAATGATAGTATGAGTTACGATGTTATAAATAGTAGTAGTAAAAGTTCCCAGAGTTAGAAGAATGCATGCAATTGTATACTAATCTAAGAAATGAAGATAGAGATGAGGAAAATTATATAGTTGCAGTCATGCACCTAGTGAGTTATTAATGAGGAGTTTACCCTGATGGGTAGACTAAGAAGTGATGGGTTTATGTAGATTTCATGATAGAGGGTAGAGTAAGAGTTACTAGTATGAATGAGTTAGAGTATACTGTAATTATAAATGATCTTATGATGATATGTCATTGTGTTAGTAATGACTAAGCGTTAGTGTTTAATAGAAGAGCATGAGTATTCATGAGGTGATATATCTAAGGCAGGCTTATGATTTTTTAGGGAGAGCCCATAATATTTAGAGGGTTATAGAACTAATTAGGGAATGATGTATAGTGAATGGGTAAATAGTAATTAAGTTGTGAAAGGAAATATGACGGTAAAGTATAGGCATGTAGCCTGAGAGATAAAGATTGACTACTTTTCATGAGGTTTTAGTGGGTGAGTGTCCCTTAATGTTACCTAGTATTTGTAATTTAGTATAGTATGTGGGAAATTATATTGATATCTGTGTTTAGTAATAGGTTCTAAGCTTGAATTCAAGATGAGTTTCGTGATAAAAAGAATGGCAACATGAGGGTAATGATGTTAGTCTTGAGATATGATCTGGTAGACTTGACATAGAGTAAGTTAGGAATTGAGATGTTAGCTGCAATGAACATGAGTGGTATTAGTGAGATATATTATCTTTTAGATAAGGGTAGTGAAATGTAGCTAAGTCGTAAGAGTAAGAAGAGTATTAAGAGGTGTACCTAAGATAGTATGTAATCAGACGAGGTTCCAATTAAGTTAAGGATTTTCCATGTCTACCTAGATAGAATATTTGAGTTGTCAATGTGGAATAGGCTGATCTAAGCATTATTTTTTCCCTTAAGAATTAAATGAAGCGGCCTTATAAGCCAATGTGAAGAGGTTAATAGAAACGTTTTAGAAAGAGATCTTAGAAGGATTCTTAGTACCTACTTATGCACAGTTCAGTAGCCCTGAGATAAGCCTTTATCAAGTATTAGAGTAAAGGGAATTTAGACCAGTCTAGAAATGATGGAATAGATCATTAACTTCCAAGTCCCAGTTTTAGACGTAAGGCGGAGATGATAAAATGAGAAAGCAAGTCAACTGTTGAGAATGAGATAGTTATGTCTTTAGAAAGAGATGAGGAGGTACATCAATCCATTAATACCCTAGTGTATCCTCAAAGTTCAGTCATTAAAACATCATGATGATGTTTCATATATCAGAATTGTGTTCATGACATATGCTCATACACTTCAGAGAGATTCACATCTATGCTTAGTTTCCATAATGATAGGCAAAGACTTTAGCCCAATAATCTCAATCTTACTCCATAAAATTATTGTAACACCCAATAAACTAGTAAACTAAACTAGATTTTAGTGTGAGGGTTCAAGCCAGGGACAAGAGGCCAAGAGCCAACGGAAAGGGGCCAAGGCTGCTCAACCTTCCCCAAGCGATGTCCCCATCATCACGACCACTACCACGGCCCGTGGTGGTGAGGCAGTAGTTCACCAAGGCTACCTCAAGTTGGACTCACCTTCACGAGCCCCTTCACGACCAGTGTTGAAGACCCCAGATCTTGGGAAGGCTCGTGGTGATGCCTTTAACTCATGGAGGCCAAGACAAGGTGGCCTAGCTACTGTTCAAAGGACCACGAGCAGGACCATATCTGGTGGTGAGGACCACGACTCGTGGTACCTCTCGTGAGGCCTCGACAATAGGCTGCCAAGTGAAGGCCATTTTGGGAAAGTCCGGTTTAAGTTGGAATAAGGTGAGGTAGTTTTTTTAGACTTAGGACCCCTATATAAGTGATTTTTACCCTTTAAATACACCATTCAAGACATTTTTTCAAAAATCTCAAAAGAATCCCAAAGTTCAACGTCTTAAATATTTCTCCCTTGAACTTGAAGAAGAAGAAATACTTGGAGCTAGGGTCAAGATCAAGTCTACATTCCTCAAATATTTGTGGGCTTTGTAATCAAGGTATGATGGATTATTCATCCATGAAATCCTTTCATCCATGGAGCCCCATAGTTTCCCAAATTTAGAAGAAGAATTGCCCAATTCTAGTTAGGATTTCTTCTAATGTTATGGGTATTGATCCAAATGAGTGGATTATGGTTTTTTATGATTGAATTGATAGAATTATATGGTTTTAGGATGAATTTATATGTACCCCTACCTAAACCATGTCTAGAAAGATGAAATTGATGTAAATGGGTTTTTGCCATGAAAGGGGAAATTGAGGATTTAGATATAATCTTCTAGAATTGATGAAATACATTGTAGATCTCATGAGAGTTAATCATATATACATTAATTGATTAGATTAAGGTATGCATGATGAATTATGACTTGTAGGGTATGATGATTAGAATTATCTTGAGACTAAGGCATGTATGACGAATGGTAACTAGTATGGCTTTTAGACTAAATCGAAAATGATGAATAGGGCTTTGAGAGTGAAGCTTAGATGATGAATGTTGAATTGTAGATAAGATTGTAGTTAAGGACTTAACCACATTGGCCTATATTATGAATGTATGAGATTATGCATGTTCTTATAGATTCTATGTAAATTCTTTAAGAACAATTTGACAGTGAAGTGTCAATGATTATGATAAATTTGTTGTGTTTATTGTAAGGCTATCCTCATGAACAGATAATGAACATGATGTGAAAGGTTTTCTCACATAGAATGGTTCTAGGTTGAAAGGTTTGCTCACCTAAAATGAATCAAAGTCAAAGGACTATAAAATGGCATAAGTCTTGAGGTGATTCCCCAAGACATTCATATGAGAAGGATGTGATGTTAGTTCCCTTGTTCTTAAATTAGTAAACAAAATGATAAACATGAGGTGATTACCCATGTCATGTGTTGAGGAATTTGAGGTGACTACCCTTAATATATAACTCCTAAAGAAAGGCAAGAGATGATTACCCATAAGCCTTTAATGTTGGACATGGAGGCGAATACCTATGATACTTATTAAATGGTGTGGAGGCGAGTACCTATATCATAACATGTTTGACACGGAGGTGAATACCTATGATCCTTATTAAATGATGTGGAGGCGAATACCTATATCATATCATTTTGGACATGGAGGCGATTACCTATGATCCTTGTAAAATGATGTGAAGGGAAATACCTATATTATATTATGGTGGGGAATGGAGGCGAATAACTATGATTCCATAAAATAGTCGTGGAGGTGAATACCTATGAGTATACAATCAAGGCAAGAGGTGAATACCCATTAACCTTTACAATAGGCATAGAGAGGTGAATCCACATGTGTTGAAAGTAAATCAAGAATAATGTGATTTATGTCATGATGAATGAAATGATGGATTGTTGCTAGAATGGCCTCCCATGAGATGTATGTTTAGATGTGAATCCACATGGCTATAAAAGGTAAGTTAAAGATGAGAATGATTAATGATTAGTTTGAGTGATGGCCTATGGTTGTCTACATTGATGAGTAAGATTAATGAAAGATTATGCATGTCTTGGCTAAGTATGTCTTGAGGTTACTTTATGGAGTATTTCACTACAAGAAAAAAAATCTCTAAGGAAGGGAAATCTGGTCCCAGAAAGTCCAAATCCTATCCCAACTATTCTATTGGGACGGGAAAAGGCTGGTCGCCACCCATCCTTAAATTGTTCTTCGCTAAAGGTCAACTGGGACGACTTGCTTTTGCTAGTCGTTAAATGTCTTTAGAGATGGCAAAAAATATAGTCGCCAAAATACCTTTAGAGACTACATAACTCGTCCCAAATATATGATTTCCTTCTTGGAAAATTAGTTATTTTTTGGTCAGTAAATCCCTTTAGAGAATAGCAACTAACTCGTCCTAAAATACTCTTTTGGGACGAGAAACTACACTAATCCTAAATTACTTTTTTTTATGATCAACTACGTCATCCTAGATTGTTTTTCACGACAAGAAACAACTCGTCCTAGATGAAACTTTAGGGACAAGAAGTTGTACCATCCAAGATGCAACTTTTAGAGACAAGAAACTGTCTCGTCCTAGATGAATCTTTAGAGACGAGCAACAAATTTGGTCTCTAGTTGACCACCAATGTTTCTAGATCTTTATATCACAAAAAAATTGTAAGCTTTGTCAACAAATATAAGATTGCTATGGTAAATCTTCATACAAAAGGCTGACAAAAATACAAAATTAAGTTAACATCCCATGTTGTTAGTTTAACTTTTTCTTAACAAAAATAAAAACTTAGCAACATTTTCAAGTTTTACATAACTTTCCTAGAAAAATATTAACTGTCTTATGGTTTTTCTAAACTTTCATCTTCACTTGTAGCTTCCATCTTCACAAAAGAAATCCAAAATTTTGCAAGGGTTATCCAGGTATATCAATAATTTGCATGAAAATAAGAAAAAATGATTAAGAAACCTTTAAGATTCATTAACCAAGAATCAAAATCTATATATCAAAACCATAAATTCAATAACAAAAACTTAGTACAAACAGAAAAAAATTCCATCAAGACGATTTATATTATGCTTTAGGGGACACAAACTGTTGCGGAGGAACTGGACACGCAAGATATAAAGGTTTCATGAGAAACAACCAAGTTATCTGTGTAGCAGGGGAAACAAGGAAGTTATTATTGTTTTTCTTCCAATTCTTAATCCTTGTACAAGCCAAACAATCTCAAAGTGATCCTTGTGATTGTGTCACAAGTCTAAAACGTCTAAAGAATGCATTATAGTGATTGCATCAAATCTAAAAGAACTATTTATTGAAGGCTGACATAGTAGACTATGCACAACAAGACAATAATAGCCCGAATGACGCCAACTCTAAGGATGTTGATCAACAAACCACCAAGATAAATGCAGATCAAGAACATTATGGTGATGTAGAGGAGAACGTTTTATCTGACCAGGAAGTTTCAGAAAGCGTGCCCACTGTGATCACAAACCAAAAAGGTATTCAGTTATATGTTGAGCTGAATGAAGTTTTACCTATTACATAAGAAGATAAGAAAAACATACAATCTTACGAGGAAACCACTGGACAAAGTCATAGTAACAATAGCCCCTGCCTATATATATAGACCAAAGAACTAATATTCATGATGAGGAACAACATGGAAAAAGAGAGGAAAACATCGACAATGATTTTAGTGTCTCAAAAAGTGTTTGTGCTGAAGATAGAAATCAAGAAGAAGGGCAACTGATTGTTGAGTTGAATGAAGAAATGATTACTACTCAACATGAAGAATAAGAGCTACAAGATCAGTCTTCCTTAGAGGATTGCATAGTTGCTAGACATGGTGAAAAATAGAAGCTGCAATCTGATGAGTTATTTTTCTATCACAAAACATTTTTGTTAAGGTGTATCAATATGTATATTTGTGCAGAAAAAAAGATGTTCGCGCACAATTGTACAAAAAACAATGGAAAAAGATATGTCACTTTACGTGCAGAAAATTTAAAAAGCAGAGAACAGTTATATTTTAAACAGAGATCAATAAAAAAACAGAGGAAAATTATATGTGCAGTGATCTTTAAATTGTCTCTCAATAATGTGGGGAACATAAAGAAACTACAGATATCAATTCCAATCAGTGGCTCTATAAAGGTGATCAAACAACCACCAGCTCTATAAAGGTGATCGAACAGCCACCGACTCTTCATCCATGAATTCATCACCCAACTCTTCGAAAATGAAAAAATTAAAGCGATAGTGATAACTATTTGAGAAGGTGAGTTGGAATGGGCAACGAAAATTATCTCTAATGAACCTTAGGTGGATTACTTCGACTAGAAATATGTCGATATTAGACCAACAACGGAGGAGATTTAGCAAGATTCAAATTCAGCTGGGGTCCCTAGTGGAAGGGGCAGGATTGAATCGAACTAATAAGAAAATCCAACAACAACTCCGAGATACTCAGCAAGCAGGCAGATGGCTATTCTAAATATCAAAATGAATTAAATGGGAAGGAGATTAGTCGACCTGAACACAACCAAGATAGTTTGCAAGACTCATGAAATAACAATAAAGAACAAATGAGAACTCATAAGCACTCAAATCACTTGCACAGATTGCATCAAAATAGGAAGTAGAGACACCATTACATCTAGGACAGTGAGAACCATTATTAGTTTCCTAAGAGTTCTGCCTTACACTAACTGCTTAAATGGCTATACACAAATAGAGTTTGATATATTGTTACTTACTTGGTCATGAAAAAATGTTAGTGGTCATTCAGTTGATACGGGTGATGTCATATGCAGGTTATGTGATTGTTGAGCAGTAGTGGATTCTTTCATATTTCTTATTTCTTCCATCGCATCTTCTAAAGTAGACAAGCGATCATGCAAGGATTTATTTTCCTCATTCAAAGATTTATTTTTCTCTTGAGTTGAACGTATCTCAGACAGTAATTCTTCCTTTGAAGAAGTGCCACCTCTCATGTCCTTTGCCTTTACTCCACCCCCAAAGCCAAATACGTGGCTATGATTTTGAGGTCCACAACACTTTTCTACAATCTCTATGCTAGGCAAAGATGACTCAACTTTTAGTATTTCTTCAATTTGAGCCTACAAAATATAAAAATATATATTTCAACTGATTTCATGATAATTTGAAGTAATTTACTTATTGAATTTACCAAACACACATGTTTTTCAATTGCTTCTGGTTCAACAAGCATGGTATCTTTCTTACGACTCTCAAAGAAAATAGTCACCAAATTTGCTGGATTACCATCTTTTTTGCCCTTTACATCAAATAAAAAACATGTCAAATAATACTTCTTAAATAATTTCTTCAAAAACAATATTTTTTTATAATACCTGTTGATAAATAATCTATCTAATAGGCTTGCTACCAATATGATGAAACATCTTTAACTTAGCTCGATTTTCTGCATTTCTATTGCTCCTCGCCTGTATTGTTAGGTAAAACTTTCATATCTAAGAAAACTTATTAACTTCAAAAAAAAATTCACATCTAAATATCACGATGAGCTACGAAATGATTGCTTTAATAATGTAAACTATTAGATCACTAGATATACCTAAAAACTTTCAGAACAAAAGTGTTCCTTAAGTAACCACTCCCATTCCTTCTTTTCTACTCCCTTTGGAATATTCTTAAGAGCTTGAACGATTGGCTTATTCTTCACATAAGTAGCATGCAAGTATCCCCTCCATTTGTTCCATAACTCATTCATCCATCCAAATATATGATCACGATTATCATTCAAGTCAACACTCTCAAATTTATCCTACAATAATTAAAATATGAGCTTAAACGAAAAAGGAAAGTGAACATTGTACGTCAACTATATAAAAAGTGTGTAAAAATTTTAGCATGAAAAAGATGTGCATCAGTGGTTAATGCTTAATAGGGAAAGTAAGTTGTGATTCAACAAGTTAAACCATGTAATTCATAATTGTTACCGCAATAGCTGCCCACATGTGATCCAACTGTTGTTGCTTGATAACACTCCACGATGATACTCCGAATGGAGACATGTTACAATAACGAATTATAATTCCTAGGTGCCTCGAAAACAAATTGCTATTTGTTCCAACTATTCGATTATTGTAAAATGTTACTCTCAGCTTCTTTCTGGCTTCAAGTGATGCAACTTCTTTACACTTGTTGGTCCCTCGAACCCTTCTTACCTTTTTAGGATTAGATGATCCTGTAGTTCTATAATTAATTTAGTAAGAACTATAGCAGTAAAATTTAGTTCTACAGATTAATAATGCACAGATTTGTAAATTTTCATACCTGTTTTAGTTGTTTGGGAGGATTGCCTTACTTGATTAGTAGAACCATGGGATTTGATTTTTGTGTTCTCTTTCTCAAGAACAAGGGGATTTTTATCAATTGATGGCAGTCCTAGACTAGATTCCAAATTCTTTTCAGAAACCCCTAAAGAAGAGCAGAAAGACCTAGGCATTTGATCACATCCATTTTCTATAGCACCTAGAATCAATAAGTAATATTATAAAAACTTTGACATTTACTTTCTGTTTTAAATGGAATTAAAAATATAACAGATTTTAAAAAAGAAACATACTTGTTTCAACTTCTTTGGTACATTGCTTTACTTGATTAGTAAATGAATGAAAGGGAGTATGAACTTCTCTGGAAGGCATGGAGGAATTTTTATGTCCAGTTCCTCACTCCTTACCAATAGAACCTGTAGAAAACAAACCGCTACAGTTCGAATACAATTTCCCTGTGACTATTTGACAAAAAATAAGGCCTCAACTTGTAGGAGTTGACTATATGGATAAAATTAGCAAGACAGACCAACACAACTAAGTTATAGGTGAAGAAGCTTTGACATTAAATTTAAGTTATTATGTAATTAATAAATCAACGGTCATGACAAAACATACTTGTTTCAACTTCTTGGATGTTTTGCTTAACTTGCTTGATAGATTAATGAAATGAAGCATTAACTTGCATGTACTCTTTCTCAAGAGCCATGGACTTCTTGTGTATCACACTCTTATCATGACTAGAAGACATGGTGACGTTGGTAAGTTCTTGTTGTCGCCCCTTCCCAATATCACCTGTAGAAAAGTAAAAGTCATCCATAAATAGATAGATGATAATACATTGATGAGAGGATACATATATACTACAAAGTGAGATAAGTGAGTAGGATAAGTATATTTATTCAATTAAGAACTCAACTTATATTAAAAAGCTTACTTTTTTCGACTTCTTGGATGTATTGCTTAACTAGATCACTAGATTGAAAAAATAAACTCTAAGTTGGATCTTTTCCTTTTGATGGCAAGATTTAAGCCCTCGTCCTCGTCCTTTTCCAATTGCCCCGGGCACAACAAATGAGTATCTAATAGTACTCTTCATAATTGATCCGTCCACATTTTCAATTTTTATATTGAACCTGTAAAAAAGCCAAATGTAGAAAAATAATAAGGAAACTTTCTATCAGTGAACTGAAGAACAAAAGAAAAGTAGTCTTTCAGATAGTTACTAGTAAACTAAAGGATAGAATCAAAGTAATCAATAATAGTAGTTTTAACAGTATGAATTATCAATAATCAAAGAGAGAAATCAATCTCGCGATCCCCACCTCCAAATAATAATCATGTGCGACAATGTGGTATAGAAGAAATCGTGTCTATCAGTTCACAAAAGATACATCACCTCATCAGTTCTTTTCGTTTCTTTTGTGAAAGACTTTGTAAGTCAACTACAACATCATCATCATCCATTTGTTTCCCCATCTCATAGGAATCACGAGGTTGAGTCTTCCTTACTACATGCCAACCTTTGTTGGAGTTATCATTAGCATAAAACACTTGAGAAGCTTGGTTAGCTAAAACAAAAGGCTCATTTGTTTTCAAAAATCTACGTGGATTCACACTCACGAAGTCATAGTCATCTATTTTAACTCCTTTTACTTTGTCATACACATCAAACCAGTTACACCGAAACAAAATCACTCTTTTATCTGAGATAAATTGCAATTCAATCACATCTGTTAAAATTCCATAGTAATCAACATTCTCACTATCTTTATCACTCTCACCAACTACAACAACACCACAATTTTGAGTCCTTAATATTTGATCATGATCTTATACATGAAATCTATATCCATTAACAATGTAGCCATTAGAATGTGTTGAATATTTGGTAGGACCACGTGAAAGTGAGAGAAGATCTTCCATGAGCCGATTATTATCTGCTTTATGCAATTGTGCAACCTAAAAATAAGATAACATTTAGTAATTTAGAATGATTAGTAAAAAGTCAAAATGTTGAATCTATTATTTATGTATTTCACACCCTATCTTTAAACCATTCAATAAATTCTCGATCCCATTCTGCATCTAACAAGTGTTGACCAGTATTTATATGATTTTGTGCAAACTCTCCACAAAATTGATGTTAACCATAAATTTCATACAGAAACTATATCACCTTAAAGGAAATAAGAAAAAAAACACTATATAAAAGAACTCTACATACCCAAGATATGGTATGACTTCATCAAAATTCTTCAGAATGTATATATGTGCTTGTTCCAATTCTTTAGCTTCAAGCTCAAATGAATTTTTAGCTCCCAAAAGTTTTCCAGATTGACAAAATATGGATAAACCCCCATTTGATTTTTTTAAACCCCAATCATCATTTCTTTCTAGCCAATTGAATTTTGTGTCAATTGTATGCAGATACCTTGGGCATAAGGTCATACATTCATTTGCAATGTAGCGCAACGTAGCCCTCTGCAAAACAACCTTCTGGACATGCCATATTACCAATGAGAGATTTCAAAAAATATAACCATCGGATACATCCACCGATAATGAATAGGTCCACCAATCTGCGCTTCACCAGCTATATGGGAAAGTGCACCATGACATCAAAAAAATGGAGGGAAGACCTTTTCTAACTTAGAAACTATTATGGGAATTTGTGTTTCAATATGTTTCAAGTCATCAATCATCAACTCCTTTGATCCAAGCACACAAAAAAAAGATAACTCAATAAGAGGTTCACACACTTCTTTGGACAACATACCACAAAGATCAAGAGGGAGAATATACTGCAAAAGAGCATGACAATCATGCATTTTTAATCCACATATCTTGTGATCTTTTAAGTTTACATATTGAGAAAGATTAGATGAAAATCCATCAGGGACCTTTAAATTCTTCAAGAAAAGACTTAACTTATGCTTATCTTTAGGCGACAATGTGTAGCATGCAGTTGGAACTTCAACTTTCTCCCCTCTTTGGATAAGGTGCAATTCTGGCCAAATGTTCATTTTCTTCAAGTCTAACTGAGTGTTAATTGTGTCTTTTGTCTTTCCTTTGACATTCATGATTGTCCCCATTATATTATCGCATATATTTTTTCTCAATATGCATGACATCCAAATTATGTCGCAACAAGAGAGATTTCCAATATGGAAGTTCAAAAAAGATACTTTTCTTGTTCCAAATATCATTTCGCTTTTCATATGGTATCTTCCTCTTTTTCTTGGGATCCTTTGTTAATGGTTGTCCTTCAAGATCTTGCACTTGATTAAGTATCTCAATGCCAGAACATGTTTTTGGTGGGAGCCTCTTCTCTATTTTATTATCAATGACTTCTTGTCATTCCTCCATCTGTGATCCTTTTGAAGGTAACGTCGATGACCCATAAAGCATTGTTTCCTACAAATAGCCAATCAAATTGAGGAGGTATCTTTATTACAAGATGGACATGCCAATTTTCCTCTTGTACTCCATCCAGCTAAATTTCCATAAGCTGGAAAGTCATTGATTGTCCATAACAAAGAAGCATGCAACTTAAAATTTTGTTTAGTTGATGCATCAAAGGTCTCAATACCAACTTCCCACAACTCCTTCAATCCCTCAATTAGAGGTAGAAGATATGTATCAATTGCATCTCTAGGACCATTTGGACCAGGAATAAGCATTGACAAGTTAAATTTTTCTTGTTTCATACACAACCAAGGTGGTAAATTATAAGGAATAAGAACCACATGCCAAATGCTATGTGAGATTTTTGAATTGCGAAATGGCTGAAATCCATCACTAGCAAGTCTAAGTCGAACATTGCGAGGCTCGATTGCTAATGAAGGATGAAGTTCATCGAATGACTTCCATGCCTTTGAATCAGTTGGGTGCCTTATTAGTCCATCTTTAGTTCTTCCATCCTTATGCCATTTCATTAGAGAAGATGTCTTTGTAGACAAAAACACCCATTGAAGCCTATACTTTAAGGGAAAATAGCGTAAAGTCTTTGAGGGTATCTTTTTACCTTTTTTGTTCTTTGTTTCCCTGGTATGCGTATTTATTTTCCATCTGGACGCACCATAAATTTTACAAGAATCGACTAAGCTATCCTCCTTCCAATATAGCATACAATCATTACTGCAAGCATTAATCATATTGTAAGAAATCCCAAGAACTCGAATAATCTTCTTTGCCTCTTAATATGAATTTGGCAAATTGGCCCCATTAGGCAATAACTCCTCTTTTAACATTTTAATAGCACGCTAAATGACGTATTACTACAACGACCCATACTTTTGATGCGAAGAAATTTAATCAAAGATGAAAGCTTTGAAGCCTTTGAGTTTTGGTATAGTGGCTGCTCAAAATCCTTCAATAGGCTGTAAAATCTTTTAGCTTCAACATTTGGTTCCTCCTCAACTACATCATCATAACCAGTGTGTAGCTCCTTCATCAACATTAGGATATAAATCCTTCAACCGCACTTGTACTTCATCTTCACTCTCATAATCTTCTACTTCATCATCATTTTCATCTTCAGAGTTTTGACTCTGGCTCACCTAAATGTTCTCCGTGGTGATACCAAAAAGTATAATTTTGAATTATTCCATATACTTTCAAATGTGTATCAATAATCTCACGAGTTTCTAATGTTGTATTACAACATTTGTAACATGCACATCGTATTTCATCTTCTTCTCATGATTCCCGGAAAGCATAATCCAAAAAAAAATTCACCCCGTCTAAATAGGCTTGGTCGACCCATTTATCAAGAGAAATTTGCATCCATTTCTTACTAGGTGCCATAACTTTGGAGAATACATAAAAATAGAATAATAAAATATATACAATAAGGAAAAAACTTTAAATGCACACAACTTGTGATTTTGTAACTAGTTCATTATGTTATCAAAACTAAATTCAATATATTATTTACAACTTACAATATGTTATTTACAGACTTTTTGATAAATTATAAGATGCGCACAACTTACAATCTGTTATTTATAGTCATTTGGGTAAATTTTTCAAGCTTGACCTTTACAAGAATGGAAGATTAGGTGGTGCAACTATAAGAATGTTTCTTCTTGAAATATCTCGAGTTTGTCAAGTTTCAAACCCAAAAAGAACTATTATTGTTTCTACCTTCTATATATAGAATCACATGAAATATAAGTATAAGAACTCGATTGCATCTTTAACCTTCTAAAAGTTAATTACAATTTGTTATTTATAGTTTTTTTGATAAATTTGTAGTGATTGAGAGTTTGATAGGAATGGACGAATATATGGTGCAACTATAAGAACGTATCTCTTGAAAGATCTCGAGTTTGCTAAGTTTTTAATGCAAATGGAACTATAACTATTTCTACCTTCTATGTACAACACCACATGAGGTAATTTGTATCCGTTTTGTTTGTTCTTACATCTTTTGTGAGTTCGAGTTAATTTGATTGTAAGAGAATATGATCGATTCCTTAGACATACACAAAACTCTATGATATACTTCAAAAAAATTGACCAGCTAATCTCAAAGATGAAGAATAATTCAAACAAGTATAGTGTAGCTCAAACAAATCAAATATAGATAAGAAGAAAAAATCAGCTCCCAAAAGAGGAAGCTTACCAGAAAGTTGAACAAACAGAAAATATAAAGGTAGTGATTCTGTTTCACAAGAACAGAAAAAAATATGGTGCAACTATTGAAAAATCTTGATTTTTCCAAGTTTTGAAACCTAAATGAAACTATCGTTGTTTCTACCTACCATGTACATCATATACAAGAGGCAATTTGCATCAGCTTTCTATTTCTTTCTTCATCGTTCATCAGCTCGTGTTAATTTAATCATCAAAATCTGATCGATTCTTTAGGAACACACTATACACTATGCTATAAGAAGAAAACAATCAACAAATTAAATTTAGAGAAGGAAAAAAACTTACAGAAGAGGCTGCACAACTGATATACAAGTAGACAGCAATAAGAGAACCAATTAGAAAAAAATTAAAGAATGTTTTAAACAACTATTAGAATGCATCTTCTTGAAAGTTATCAAGTTTTCCAATTTTCAGACCCAAACGAAACTATCACACATTCAATCTTTTATGTGCAGCACCACAGGAGGTCTGTTTGCATCAGTTCTATTGTGTTTTCCCTATTTCATCAGCTTCAGACCCAAACGAAACTATCTTTTTATCACTTATTCAGTTGTAACATTCTGCAATCACTTGTCTGACTTGCCCTGTTAGTAGTTCACTTGCAATTCATAACATATTTCTCAACATGAACAGAACACTCTCTATATTATCTCTTAATATTGTTTTAGCTCATTGAGTTGTTAGTGCCTCTTTTCAAATTTAGTTCATTAATATTTATCTTTAGGAACACATACTTCTTTAAGGACTAATCGATCCCCTTCACTTTTGACATCATATCACACTACGAAACTGAATCTTTTTTAAGAAAACGATCAGCATCTAGTCTTAGATAACAAGAACTCAAACAAGACGAGTTACAACTCGAACAAAACAACCAACAAATCAACTGTACAGAAAAAATCAAAGCAATTCGTAGAAGTGGAGGCATACCTGATATCCGAGTGAATAGAAGATATATATTGAGTGGAGATCACTGCTAGGCAGACCTCTACTTTCTCTGTTTTGAGAAAACAGAGATGAAACACTGATCAATGAGACATGGGTTGCGTTTGCTGCTAGGCAGACCTGTGCTTTCTCTATTTTGAGAAAACACAGATTTTTAGTTGAGAGCTAGGTACACTAAGATCGTTGTAAGGGAAGCTGGTTGTTAGGTAGGGAAGATCGCTACTAGGGTTCTTTTTTATTTTAATGAGAAACAAACTGAAGCATCTTTTCTTTGTTTTCTTTTCCTTTTAGAATTTTAATGAATTGATGAATTATTAGGCCGCTAATTTTTTTGTGAAAATATGTTCCCGCCTTCCAATATATTTCTCAAGACCCAAGTTTTAATTTGGGACGAGTTACTACTTTTTATAGAGACCAGATTTATAACCTTCACAATAACATATGAGATTAAAGACCGAAATAAAATCTCGTCCCAATATATGTTATTTCAGAGATGGGATTATTAACTCGTCCCTAAATATTGGTCTTAAATGAATGTTGTTTCTTGTAGTGTTTCTTATATTATGATGTCTTATGTACATGACTATGTTTATGACTTATGTTGTTATGTTTATCCTTATAGCCTAGGTCTTATGTTGACTAATGCTTATGTTATGTCTATGTTGATGATCTATGCTAGCCATCATATTTATTACATGTTTGTACTAACGCATACTTTTGCCTACATTCTTATCAAATGTAGGGTCCGATGATATTGACTTTAATCCCCGTGTCTAGATTAATAGTAGATCAAGGGGTAAAGATTTGGTGAGTCCTCGTAGCATTCGAGGATTGGACAACCTTGTCCTTTGGTCTTTTATTTTATGTTTAGAACTTTTTATATAGGTTGTGTAACAAAGATATTCATGGTTTAGATGGTTTGAGACAAGTGCAATAGACTTCTGCTTCGTTTTATGAAACTTTCATGTTATGAAAATTGTTTTCAATTTCCGCTCATTTCTATTATCTTATGTTATGATATGCTAAGGGGCTTGTATGAGGCCTCTCGGGGTATTGTACTCCTTGTCACATCTAGGGGCATCTCCTGGGTCGTGACAAACTTGGTATCAGAGCATAAAGTTTAGAATGATTCTAGGATGTGTCAAAACCACGTCAAGTAGAGTCTTCTTCATAAATATGAAGTGCAACACATTTATGAATAAGAGGCTACTAGATGCTTAGGAAAGTCCACTTCTTCATTACTCTAAGTCGTTCCATAGAGTATAACAATATAAGGTCTTTCTCCTAATCCTTACCCGATGGTCTACAGGATATGACTACTAGAAGGGATAATGCTAGAAGGAATGAGAAAGACAATGTGGAGCAAGAAGTTCCCCTACAAGCTCTTCCTCAAGCTCTAGTTGACCCTATAGGTCAAAATATGTCTAATACGGAGTTTAGGACGACTTTTCATGTGTTGGCTCAAGCCATGACGGCCCAAAACAATAGAGATGTGGTAGCCCCCGTAAACCCAAATGTGGGTACGGCGGCGTCAAGAGTGAGGTAATTTACGAGGATGAACCCTTTGAATTTTTATGGCTCCAAAGTTGAGGAAGACCCTCAAGAGTTTGTCGATGAGGTCTGTCAGGTACTTGCTATTATGGGGGTGACTTCGGTAGAGAAAGCAGAATTGGCCGCTTAACAATTTAAGGGGGTTGCACAAGTATGGTATGATCAATGGAAAGTAGCAAGGCCGGTAGGAGCGGGTCCTATAGAGTGATAATGGTTTAAATCCACATTTATTGATAGGTTCTTTTCCATTGAGTTAAGGGAAACAAAGGTGCAATTGTTCACTAACCTCCGTCTAGGAAGTATGAGTATGAATGAGTATGCCCTTAATTTTACTTAATTGTTTAAGTATGCACCACAAATAGTGGTAGATTCTAGCGCTAAGATGAATAAGTTTGTTATGGGTATATCCGACCTAGTGGTGAAAGAATGTCGTACGGCTATGCTTGTTAATGACATGGATATTGCTCATCTTATGACTCATGCCCAACAAATTGAGGAGGAGAAACAAAAAGAGAAAGCTAGGGAGAACAAGAGGTCTAAAGTTGAAGATGAAAATTCTCCTCATACAAGGTCCGATGGACATGGTCATCCTCTGTATAGAGAATATTTCGCCAGCCAATGGCCCTCAAATACTCCTAAGTTCATCCAATAAAGGGTGTCTAACCCTAACCCTCAAGGAGATGGTAGTGGAGTTCTATTGGCAGGGTGTAGTAAGTGTGATAGAAAATATGTGGGTGAATTCCTAGCGAGTTCTAATGTTTGGTTTGATTGTGGTAAGTTGTGCCACAAGATAAGGCATTTCCCTACTGTTGCTAGAAATGAAGGAGATAGTCATTGTAGGTCTCTACCCTACCCTTCATCTGGCCCAATTGGTTCGGGTGCAAATGCTCCAAATAAAAATAGGTTATATGCCCTCCAAGATAGAGGTGAACAAGAGTGTCCTTTGTATGTGGCTACCAGTATGTTTTTTATGCTTTATTAGATTCCGGTGTAGCTTAGTCTTATGCTGCTTGGTAGACTGGATATGCTAGACTTTGATGTTGTCTTTAGTATGAATAGGTTGCATTATTGTTAGGTTTATTGATGGTAGAACCCGATTCGGTCATTATTAGTTTTAGGTATGTTCTATAGTTAGAATCATCTTGGGTGATGGATGTGAAAGCCTAGTGATGTCTTTATCCGCCATTAGTAGAGTCGAAGGAAATGGTGCTTACAAAGTTTGTTTAGGTTTACTCCCAAGGAGGAGATGATGTGCTTGGATAGCAAGTTCGTCAAATGTTCCTAATGTTATAATTTGGGGTTTACTTGAAGTTCTCAACCTTTAAAGGTATAATGAATTTGGGAAGTTTAGTCCCCATTTTGTAGTCCCATATGAGATCTTGAGATGTGTTGGTAAGGTTGATTATGAGCTAGGGTTGACTAATGAATTGGCATCGGTGTATTCTGTTTTCCATATCTCTAGGATTAAGATGTTTGTTGGAGATCTGATATCTATAGGTTCCTCAAATGGGTTGAGAATTAATGAGAATATCTATTATGAAGAAGTGTCGGTTGGTATTTTAATCCGGCAAGTTATGAAGTTGAGGAAGTAGGAAGTTACTTCTGTGAAAGTGTTGTAGAGGAATCTCTTAGTTGAGGGTACATGGGACGCCGAGGCCAATGTGATGTCCCGGTATCCTCATATTTTCCGTCCACTCCTCATTTAGCTTGCTCTTTGTTTGTTATGTTTTGGAGTCATGTGTATTTATGCGTTGCAATGATTTCCTTATGTTCTGCATGTTTATGAAAAACTTGTGTTTTGAAAGAAAATGAGTTTATATGATTATTTCCTCGTGTTGTAGTGCAGTGAGTCTGAGTTGCCTATAGACTTCATGAGATGCATTGATGAACATGTCCTAACTTGGAGTTGAGAGAATTCCTCCTTGAGGTATGCTTTGAGTATAGATTGCATATAGGCTCCATGAGATGGTGTTGAGGATGTTTTTAGTATGGAGAAGGTAATTTCTCCTTGTACATGAGAAATGTTGAAATTTCATGCATATAGGGTTGTTAGATGTAGTTCCTACCTTTCATATGATGCATTGAGTATGTTAAGTTTGGAGTTGTTGTTTCTTCCTTGGTTGTGTGCATTTAGATGCGTTGCATGCATGATGGGCTGCTATTCTATAGTTGTTTCCTCTAAGGGGTGCCTAGAATGTCATTCAAGGATGAATCTTCCCAAGGGGTAGATAATATAACACCCCATAAACTAGTAGAACTAGATTTTAGTGTGAGGGTTCAAGCCAAGGACAAGAGGGCACGAGCCAAGGGAAAGGGGACAAGGCTGCCCAACCTTCCCCAAGCACTGCCCCCATCTTCACGACCACCACCACGGTCAATGGAAAGGACCACGGCCCGTGATGTGGTCCGTGGTGGTGAGGCAGTAGCTCACCAAGGCTGCCTTAAGTTGGGCTCACATTTATGATCCCTTTCATGGGCAGTGGTGAAGACCACATCTTGTGGGAAGGCTCGTGGTGATGCCTTCAACTCATGGAGGCCAAGCCAAGGTGGCCTAGCTACTGGTCGAAGGACCACAACCGCGACCGCGGCCAATGGTGAGGACCAACGTTCGTGGTGCATCTCGTGAGGCCTGTCAGTAGGCTGCCAACTGAGGGCCATTTTGGGAAATTCTGGGTTAAGTTTGAATATGGTGAGGTCGTTTTGTTTAGACTGAGGACCCATATATAAGTGACTTTTACTTAAACTCACCATTCAAGATATTATTTTCAAAACCCCAAAGTGAATCCAAAAGTTCATTCTCTCAAATATTTTTCTCTCTAGAACATGAAGAAAAAGAAAGAGTTGGAGCTAGGGTTAAGATCAGGTATCCATTCCTCAAGGATTTGTGGCCTTTGTAGTCAAGGTATGATGGCTTATTCATCTATGGAACCCATGTATTCCTCAATTTAGAAGAAGAATTCCCCAATTCTAGTTAGGGTTTCTTCTAATGTTACGGGTATTGATCTAAATTAGTGGATTACGGTTGTTTATGATGGAATTAATAGAACTATACGTTTTTAGGATGAATTTACATGTACCCATGCCTAACCCATGTCTAGAAAGATGAAATTGATGTAAATAGATTTTTATGCCATTAAAGGGGAAATTGAGGATTTAGAGGTAATCTTCTTTAATTGATGACACACTGTAGATCTCATGAGAATTATGCATATATACATGAATCGATTGAGATTAAGGTATGGATGATGAATCATGACTTGTAGGCTATGATAATTAGAATTGTCTTCAGACTAAGGCATGTATCATGAATGATAACTAGTATGGCTTTTAGACTAAAGCTAAAATGATAAATTAAGATGACTAGGTCTTTGAGAGTGAAGCTTATATGATGAATGTTGAATTATAGATAGGATTCTTATGGAACGAGTTACCAACATTGACCTATATTATGAATGTATGATATTATGCATGCTCTTCTAGAATAAATGTAAATGCTTCAAGAACACTTTGAGAGTGAAGTGTCAATGATTATGATAGTGTTGTCGTGTTGATTCAAAGGCTATGCTCATGAACACATAATGGACATGATGTGAAATGTTTTCTAACAAAGAATGATTCCAGGTTGAAAGGCTTACTCACCTAAAACGAATCTAAGTCAAAGGACTATAAAATAACATGATACTTGAGGTGATTCCCCAAGACCTTCATATGAGAAGGATGTTAGGTGAGTTCCCATGTTCCTAAGTTAGTAAACAAGAGATGATAAACATGAAATGATTACCCATGTCATGTGATGAGGATTGTGAGGTGACTACCCTTAATCTATAACATCTAAAGCAAGGCAAGAGGTGATTAGCCATTAGGTTTTAATGTTGGACATGAGGCGAATACCTATGATCCTTTTTAAATGACGTGGAGGTGAATAGCTATATCATATCATGTTGGACATGGAGGAGAATACCTATAATCCTTATTAAATGATGTGAAGGCGATTTGCTATATCATATCATGTTGGACATGGAGGCGAATACCTATGATCCTTGTAAAATGATGTGGAGGTGAATACTTATATCATATAATGATGGGTCATAGAGGCGAATACCTATGATTTCCTAAAATGGTCATGGAGGTGAATACCTATGACTATACAAGCAAGGAGAGAGAAGAATACCCATTAGCCTTTACAATAGGCATGGAGAGGTAAATCCCCATGTCTTGAAAGTAAAGCAAGAATAATGTGATCTATGTCATAATGAAAGAAATGTTGGATTGTTGCTAGAATAGCCTTACGAGAGGCACCATGAGTCGTGGTCCTGACCACATTGTTGTCTTGCTCGTGGTCCTTGGACCGGTAGCTAGGCCACCTTGGTTTGGACTCCATGAGTTGAAGGCTTCACCATGAGTCTTCCCACGAGTCGTGGTCTTCATCACTGGCTATGAAGTGGCTCGTGATGTTGAGCCCAACTTGAGGCAGCCTTGGTGAGCTACTCTGTCACCACCACAAAGCACACTACAGGTCGTGGTCCTCACCACTGGTCGTGTTGGTGGTCGTGAAGATGGGGGCAGTGCTTGGGGCAGGTTTGGCAGCCTTGGCCCCTTTCCCTTGGCTCTTGCTCTCTTGTCCTTGGCATGAACAATCACACTAACTCTAATTTATTCTACTAGTTTATGGGGTGTTACAGTATCTCCTCTTTGGGAACATTTGTCGTCTAATGACATTCTAGGCACCTCTTAGAGGAAACGACTCTAGACTAGCAACCCATCATGCATGCAACACATTTAAATGCACACAACAAAGGAAGAAACATCAACTCCAACTAGACATACTCAATGCATCATATAGAAGGTAGGAACTACATCTAACAACCCTATATGCATTAAATTTCAACATTTCTCAACTACAAGGAGGAATTACCTTCTCGATACTGAAAACATGCTCAACATCATCTCATGGAGCCTCTATGCAATCTATACTCAAAGCATCCCTCAAGGAGGGATTCTTTCAACTCCATGTTACGATATCTTCATCAATATATTTCATCAATTCTATAGGCAACTCATACTCAATGCACTACAACATCACGAAACAATCATATAAACTCATATTTTCCAGAACACAAGTTTTTCATGAACGCATACAATATAAGGAAATAATGGGAACCCATAAACACACATGACTCTAAAACATAATACACCAAGAGGAACTTATCAACTAAACCTAAATGAGGAGTAGAAGGAAAAGATGAGGATATCAGGATATCACATAGGCCTCGGCCTCCCAAGTAGCACCCTCAACTAAGAGATTCCTCCATAACACCTTCACGGAAGTAACTTCCTTGTTCCTCAACTTCTTAACTTTATGGATTAAAATCTCAACCGACACTTCTTCATAAGAGAGATTGTCATTAAGTCTCACCCCTTTTGAGGGAACCTATAGATGTCAGATCTCTAACAAACATCTTAATCCTAGAGATATGGAAAATCGAATACACTGATGCCATCTCATTAAGCAACCTAGATCATAAACAACCTTACCAACACATCTGAAGATCTCATATGGGCCTACGAAACGGGGACTAAACATCCCAAATTAATTATACCTTTAAAGGGTGAGAACTTCAAGTAAACCCCAAATCATAAGATTAGGAACACTTAATGACCTTGATATCTAAGCACATGATCTCCCCCTTGGGAGAAAACCTAACCAAACTTTCTAAGCACCATTTCTTTCAATTCTACTAAGGTCGGATCAAAACATCACTATGCTTTCACATCCATTACCCAAGATGATTCTAACTATAGAACATACCCAAACCTCATACTTACGAAATCAGGTTCTACCATCAATAAAACCTAACAATAATGCAGCCCATTAAAACTAAAGACAACATCAAAGTCTAGACTAACAAGTCTACCAAGCCATATAAGACAAAGCTACACCGGAATCTAATAAAGCATAAAACACATACTGGTAGCCACATATTTATGATACTCTTGTTCACCTCTAGCTTGGTGAGCATAAGAACATATTTTGCTTTGGAGCATTCACACCTGAACTAATTGAACCATATGAAGGGTAGGGTTAAGACCTACGGTGACTATCTCCTTCATTTCTAGCAACTACAAGGCAATGCCTTATCTTGTGGCCCAACTTACCACAACCAAAAATAACATTTGGATCCGCTAGGCATTCACCAACATGTCTTCTATCACACTTACTTCACCCTGGCAATAAAACCCGACTACCATCTCCTTGAGGCTTAGGGTGATACACCATTTCTTGGTTGAACTTAGGAGTATTTGAGGTCCCTTTCCCAGGGACATTTGTCTATAATTAGGATGACCATGTCCATCAAACCTTGTATGAGGGGAATTTTCATCTTCTACTCTAGACTGCTTTTTCTTCCTAGCTTTCTCTTAAAGTTTCTCCTCCTCAATTTGTTGGGTAGCTCTCATAAGACGAGCAATATCCATGTCATTAACAAGCATATCCATACAACATTCTTTCACAACTAGGTCAGATATACCCATCACAGACTTATTCATCTTAGCCCTAGAATTCGACATCATCGTTGGAGCATACTTAGACAATTGAGTGAACTTTAGGGCATACTCTTTCATACTCATACTTCCTTGACAAGGGTTATCGAAATATTGCACCTTTACTTCCCTTAACTCCAGGGAAAGAACCTATCAAGAAATGCAAATTTAAACCCTTCCCACTCAACTGAACCTACTTCTACTGGCCTTGCCTCTTTCTACTGATTATACCATACGAACACTTTGAGAGTGAAGTGTCAATGATTATGATATCGTTATTGTGTTGATTGAAAGGCTATCATCATGAACACATAATGAACATTATTTGAATGTTTTTCTCACCTAGAATGATTCTAGGTTGAAAGGCGTGCTTACCTAAAATGAATCTAAGTCAAAGGACTATACAATGACATGAGGCTTGCGACGATTGCCCAAGACCTTCATATGAGAAGGATATGAGGTAAGATCCCATGTTTCTAACTTAGTAAACAAGAGATGATAAACATGAGGTGATTACCCATGTCATGTGATGAGAACAGCGAGGTGAGTACCCTTAATATATAATTCCTAAAGAAAAGCAAGGGGTGATTACCCATTAGCCTTTAATGTTGGATATGGAGGCAAATCCATTTGATCCTTATAAAATTATATGGAGGCGAATACATATATCATATAATATTGTACATCGAGGCGAATACCTCTGATCCTTGTTAAAAGATTTGGAGGCGAATACTGATACGCTCAAATTACACCTCCTTTCAAAACCATAAGCGATCGTTATCAAGTAAAGAACCCAACTTGTAGGTTGAGATCGATACCACGAGGAAAATGGTTTAGACTTTACTTTAACCAACAATTATATTCGATTAGTCAAATTATTTCCAGAAACAGGTAATAAAAAGGGGGGGGGGGTTTGTGCTTGTGTGAAACAAATAGTAAGAACTTAAGAAGTAGTCAATAATTAAACTCAACTTTGGTTGTTATCAAGATAAGAGAAATCACTAGGGTATACGTGTTCCCCATAATCTCATAACGCAGAAATCCTAGTAATAGCAATCCTTTTCTAGTGTATTACATGCAAAGAGATAAGTTAGGTATCTCTAAATCCTTGGTCCGGCATCTAGAGAATTTCACCCCGCACCTTGGTTCGGCTACGTGTGTATAATTTACTAACCCTTACCTTTACCTCATATTAGACATCATAATCGATGTTTGGCTTAGTTACTACTTCGCACCAATCGACACTAGCCTATTAGATAGTATCACACTAAATCTATGTTGATAATTCTTTTCTTGTTAATTACCTCCTTGGTCCGGCAAGTAGTAACAAGGCGAGTTCTAACGTTGGCCACCGTTAAAAAGACTTCTAAACGAAAGAATTATCAATGCATGCAAAATACTAGTCAAGAATTGCTTATTTACTATTCATACTTTGTTAATCGATCATGGTTCCCACAACCCTAGTTGTGGATTTAGTTACTCATATTAGCAAGAACACAATTCATAATTGTAGATGGAGAAATCATGAACTTACGTAAAGAGAATAATAAACCCAGAAAATTAACTTGAATTGCAAAGCCAAAATCTTCAAAACGAACTTGGGAAATCAATAATTGCTAGGGTTGCAAATTAATCTCCAAAGTTACAAAGCAAAAATAGAATAATAGTGTCTAACCCCCAAAAACGAGGTTTACATGTCCTATTTATAGAAAACAAATCCTAAATAAAAAAGGAAACAAATTAAGGAAAGTTTTGTTCAGGTACGCGTCTTCGATCCACGAGACTGACTTACGGACCGTCGATTGATCTACGGTCCGTAAGTCCCTTCCGTCACTCGGGACTTAGAAAATATTTCAGCATCCAAAAATCAGCTTCTCTGAAGCAAACGACGGACCAGCAGCACGGACCGTAGATCGACCTACGGTCCGTCAATCCCTTCCGTAGCTCCATACTTAGCATCTTCAAAAATCAGGTACTGGAACCCTCGCAGTCTCACTCTACGGATCAACAGTACGGTCCGTAGATCAATCTACGGACCGTCAATGGGCACCGTGGTTCCACACTTGGTCAGATTTCCCTGATTTGTCCTCAACACATTCCTGCTGATCTACGGTCATCACCTACGGACCGTGAATGGACCTACGGTCCGTAGATGACCTCCGTGGATGCCCTTTTCTGCATTTCCTTCAGCTGTCTCTAAACTTCCGCGCCTGAACACCTTTCCTGCAAAACATGATAAAATACATAAAAACCAATATAAAAAGGCCCTAGACACACACAACTTGTAAGTGAAATGTATTAGAAATACCGTAAACTCACGGTATATCAACACCCTCAACTTAAATTCGTTGTTTGTCCTCAAGCGACGCACTAGAACTCTAAACGACACTTGTATAGAAGCAAGCATTTCTACTCAAGCAATCACATGGCTCTCTACCTCCTCATTGTTCGGGTGCACATTCGTGTTCTTAGACTCGATAAGCCAACTCATGTGGATCCCATCATGACACAGACCAACCAACTGACACACAACAGACACCTTCTCACTGTCACCCAGATACCAACTTTCCAACAATGGAACTAGTGCCCTTACTTCAAACGAAATCCTCTTTTAGCAAAAATTTGATTTCATTCATGGTACAAGGATTTATTCAACACTCACGCTCAGAAGTAATTTCAAATACAGTTCGTGCTTACTGCCATAAGCTTGCCCTTATTTTCACTGCTCAGACTCTTCAAACTAGACTCCAGGATCACTATAGGACTTTATTGGCTTGTAACGTAGGCTCAGGGTCAGGTGTGGTACATTTGGGTACTGTTTAGTGACTTTCTGCCCTCCTTCTCATTACACTAGGCTTTTAACCTCTTTTTGCCCTATTTTTGTCATATTATTGCTTTACCGCTTTCCCTTGATTTTCTTCAACCACGGAAGTGACTTTAAACTTTGTAGCTCAATTTCTTTTAATTTAATTGCTCCTTTCTCTTTGAATAATTCACATCCTTTCCTTACGTTTCCCCTAATTTTATTTTTAATTTTTATTTTTTTCACTCTTTTCATCCCCATTTTTCTTTCAGTTTCCTCTTTCATAGCCACCCTCAACTTATGGATTTTCCGTTAGTTGAGGTTCACAATACCCGATGTCAAGTCAGGGCCAAGATTGAAGTTACTTTTTACATTAGCCACCCTCAACTTAGGCTTTTGGCCTAAGTCAAAGTGCACATGTCCAAGGAGGGACCGGGGCCAACATAGTAGATTATGGGAAGGTGAGTTCGGGGTTTTAGAAAGAAATGGTTTATTTTTAGGCTCAAAGTTGGATCAAAGGGAACAGTTATTTCATTTGGTTGAATCTTTCTAGGCAATTTGTGGATTTTTCAGAACAATGGCCTATGATCACTTCCTATCCTCTAGATTGAATTGTCTTAGCAGGACTAACCGGGCAAGTTCTAGTTTTGCACAAAACTGTTTGAACAGTCAACGATTCTCACCCACTCTTGGCACAAGTTTCATTATCAGATTATCAGACTACCCAGTTCAAGTTTCAGGTTTAATCATGCAATCAAGTCGATTGTTACTATGTCATACTCAGAGCCAACACAATCAGCAACTCGTAGCCTACTTCTAGCATACAACCCAGAATCTGACGGGTATCATTTTTCCTAAGCCATCATGCTTCGTTCTGTATCATGCTTCTACACACACAATCCTAAGACATGCCGGTTCAACAAAAATTAAACAGTCTCTTGGGGCAAAAGAACACAGGCAAGAAAACCCCAAGAGAGGATACATGAGTTGGGTTACTCAGGCTTCACCCTATCACTCACGATCCATTTACCCCACCCCCAACAAACATAGATGCAATTTTCCACAATGCATACATAGACAGTAAAAGTGAATGGATTTGAGTGAAGCAAACCTGTGGCGCAAAGCGCCGGCAAATCATCAACAAGCAGGGGGATCCGGTTTCCCGGAGCCCTCTGGAACATCAGTGGGGGCACCCTCAGTAGTGCCCACCTCAGCACTCCTAGCACCCTCAGTAGTGCGCTCTATCAAACGCTCCGCACCATCAGTGGTGCTCGCGACGCCTCTCAAAATAGGCTGATCCTCTGCAACCGGGGCAGAGCTCGATGCCCCTGCAGCTCTCTCACGCACCCTCTGCTGGCGCAACTCTTCATCTGCAATCGAGGCCCTCCTAGCCTCCTTCTCCTGCCGACGCTGTCTTTTCTGAGCTTTCTCTTCCTCCGTGCGATGAGAGCGGTGCCGCTTGCCCTTGGCATGTGTCGGTGCAGGCCCCTCCTCGGCGATGCCACTGAATAGAGCATCTAGCACTGTATCATCAGCCAGTGCAGTAGGGGCAGCCGGAGTCTCAACTGAAGGTGCAGCAAGAATGGCATCCACATCAGTCCGGAGGCTGGCTATGTCAGCCTGTAAAGCAGATAAGTCTGTGGCCGGAACTGATCGCTCGAGGACTCGCAACTCAAAGGCGTCAAGCCGCTTATTAACCGCCAGGACCTTACGGTCCATCATCCCCTCCATCCTGCGCTCCAATCTAGCCTCGGACTCGGCAATTGACTTTTGCATCCAAGGCTGGATGTGATGCAGCAGTGTGGCCATCTGCGCCTCTAACTTTTGTACTCTGGCCATCGGGACAACCGTCGCTCCTAACGGTGGTGTAGACCGGGAAGAACTAGGGGCAACACTAGCTGCCTGAGAAGAGGAGCCTGGGACAGTGTCGGTGTGGTCTGGGATAATGGGGTCACCGCCCTGTGCCTGCCCCACAGTGTCTGCAAGATCGGAGCTCAAGGGGGGTACCTCAATCTGGGGCTCTCTGCGAGGTGCTGCCACATTCGCGTCATCCCGAATAAGGCCGATGTCCAATGCCCCTGTAGGGTGGACTAGCCTGTCACAATGCCAGATCGGCACTCCAGAGTCCCTGCACAAGTGAAATATCAGACAGGGGAAAGGGTAAGTAGTGGAGGTCCTGAAAGCTCTCTCGTGGATCTCTGCCAGCAGCATTCGGGCAAAGTCGATCTCTACTCCCGCCACCAATGCAGCAACCATCACCGCTCTGTCCCAAGTGACCTGATTGTCAGCTTTTGTGGGCGACACTCTGTTGCGTACCAATAGCCAGAAGAATTTTGCTACGAAGTTCAATGTGGCCTTCCGGATGCCCAACCGTGGAGCAGCGACCCATTCTGCACGCTCGCCATCTGCAGCAATGTACCTGGCCAGCCATAGTATCACAGCCTCTCGCTGCTCAGTATTCCTCTGGAAAGTGCCACTCCGCACGATGTCCCAGCGGTAATCAAATTCCGACGTGTTAGGAGACCAAGAGTGGCCCGTGGTAGGACCATAGAGAAACCGGCTAATGGTGGCGGGTGATATATCCACCGGACACCCTCGAACCAAGGTGGAAGTGAGCGGGGCCTGCGCTAGTGGCTTTGACCGCTTGGAAATGGACCCGCGGAGAGTGGCAGCATAGGAAGCATAGAACTCCCGGACAATCTCCTCGCTATACGTCCCTGGGTCTCGAGCCATCCAGTCACACTTGTGAAGTTTGAAAAGCCGGTGAATATCTGGCACAGTATGCAAGCTCCCCGTGAGGACTCTGCGCTCCTCTTGTATTAATCGGGCCATTTTCTGTTTGTCATTCACCATCTTTGCATCCCGATAGATTTGCCATTGACCCTCGACACACCACCTATTCAGCTCCCCTGCTACCGGAGCGGGTTCATCATTCCTTGGTGCAGGAATGGCCTCTGAACTAGTTGCCTCATCAGACGAGGCTGCTTGGTCATTCTCTCCAGACCCTGTGGACGATTTGGCGTTGGACCCTGTAGCATGGACAGACTCTGATTGTGAAGAGTGGGAAGACTGGGAGCCTGAGGCATGGGTAGACTCGGATCCGGACATAGGTCCCTCCGAACTGGAAGCAGCCCCAGTTGGTGACCCGATCAGTGTGTGGTCCTCATCAGACTGGGAGACAGTGACTACGTCGGGGATCACCTTCCGGGGGGTTCTCCTGGGTGCTGCGCGAGAGGCCCTAGGGTTGAGAGGCACATATGCGGGGTCAGAGTCATTCTCGGTGTCCTCATCAATCAACCGGAAGCTAGGGGCAACCGATTTGGACTTACCCCGTTTCGAGTAGGTGACCATCTTCTTGGGTGCCATCGTACCTGCAGGAACGTCATTAGTGCCAAAACTAACCATATGTAGCACAAGAACTTATTTAGAGTTGGTAACGACCCTAAACTAAGTCCACAAAAAAAATATGACATATGCTACAGAAGTCATCCACGGAGGAGACCTACGGTCCGTAGACTGATCTACGGTCCTTGGATATCTTCCGTGGATCAGGGGGTCGGAAATGTAGGTCGTAGATGGAAACCACGGAAGTAAAGAACGGTCCGTAGATGGATCTACGAACCGTGGTCGACCTCCCTGGTTTTACACTTGGTGACAATTTGCATGTGCCTCTAATGACGAACCCCATCTACGGTCCGTAGACGGGTATCGTGGAAGCCATCAGTGCCAGGTATCATACATTTTTGGCTTTTGGTTTCAACATTAACACAACCTAATCATGCATATACACACTCAAAATATGCTAGTTCGTCATTCTTAAGATTCCGACCGATTATTATACCCAACAATTTAGACTAGATCTGGAACCCTAAGTCAAAACTAGCATATACTAATTACGATCACATAAACACACATTACAATTAATGCTATACAATCACTATCTATCGTTCCAAGGGCATTGTACTATTCAAGTTTATCATGCAATTTCATCTAACAATTACCCAAGGTCAAGACCCACTCCCGACCCTCTAAATTCAACCTATGAATCGAAATTCAAAGTGAAGAGAAAGTCTATTACCTTACAAACAACAAGGAGTGGGGTGATTACGTGCGATACTATGATCTACCAAGCCAAGGAGTCACCTTTTCGTCACTGACCAAACACCGGACCCTTTTTGTCAGATTATGGAGTGGGTTGACTATGGTATGGAAGGGTTTTGGGAATATATGGAAGGGAGGATATTATGTGGTGGTTATGGAGTGATTTGGGGAGTTTAAAGAGTGGGTGAAACGGTTTTGGGAGTAATGGAGGGAAGGGAAATGATTTGAAACAATAGGGGTTTTAAGTAATGGGGGTCCGGGTCGGGTCAGTCAACTGTAGGGTTTAGACTCACGAGACCTCGTCTACGGTCCGTGAGTCGATCTACGGTCCGTAAATCGGGATCGTAGATCACAATTATACTAGGACAATTTCAGGGACTTACCTGGGATCTACAGACACCATTGACGGTCCGTGGATTAATCGATGGACCGTCGATGGGGTCCGTAGACCTCTGCACCAGACCATTTTCTACAGATTTCTTATATAGTGTACCTGCACATGTAGCAACCAATAGACTATTTTTTTTACATTTTCTGGACACTTTTTAGACACGGACCCTATATTACTTCTAGCCAACACTAAGAACTAAAATACTGAAACCCCTACCTACATTGATACAGAGACGGAAGTAATCAAAGAAAGCTAAACTACGTAATGGAAAACAGAACCCTATCGTTGGCTAGATTGTACATCTTGGGTTGCCTCCCAAGCAGCGCTTGATTTAACGTCGCGGCACGACGCAGGTGTCTTGATTACTCAGACTTCATCAAGATTGCAGGCCTCAGTCACTTCTTGCACAGTTTCAGCATTTCCCAGATAGATCTTGATCATTTGCCCGTTCACCACAAACCTTGTTTCATCCTTATTTTCAAGCTCAACAGCACCATGCGAGAGCACTTTTGTGAGCAAAAATGGCCCGGTCCACTTGGACTTGAGTTTGCTTGGAAATAGGCGCAACCTAGAGTTGAATAGCAGCACAAGATCACCAACCACAAATTCTCGCTTTTCAATTCGTTGATCATGATACCTCTTCATCTTCTCTTTGTATAAGGCTGAACTTTCATAAGCTTTTAGGCGAAACTCATCAAGCACATTCAAGTCATTCATCCTTTGATTAGATGCAGTGCTCCAATCCAAATTTAACTTCTTCATTGCCCACATAGCCTTGTTCTCTAGCTCTACTAGTAAATAACAAGACTTCCCATATACAAGTTGGTAAGGCAACATACCTATGGGGGTCTTGTATGCAGTGCGATATGCCCATAGAGCATCATCAAGCTTCCTTGACCAATCCGTTCGATTGGCGTTCACAGTCTTCGCCAATATCCGTTTTATTTCTTTGTTGGACACCTCAACTTGACCGCTAGTCTGTGGATGATAAGGAGTGGCTACATTGTGACGGACACCATATTTCTGAAGTAGTGTTTTGAAGCACTTATTACAAAAGTGAGAGCCTCCATCGCTAATAATAGCCCTCGGTGTACCAAATCTGGAGAAGATATGCTTTTTCAAGAATGCGGTGACACTTTTACCTTCGTTGTTGGGGAGTGCTACTGCTTCCACCCACTTCGATACATAATCAACCGCGACCAGAATATACTTCATCCCGTATGAACTCACAAATGGGCCTATGAAATCAATGCCCCATACATCAAACAATTCGATCACCAGTATGGGATTCATAGGGAGTTCTTGCCTCTTTGAAATCCCTCCATCTCTTTGGCAACGATCACAAGACTTGGCGAAATCATGAGCATCTTGGTGGATGGTAGGCCAATAGTATCCACACTGTAAAATCTTATGTGCAGTCCGAATACCACTATGATTTCCACCAACGGGGGATGAATGGCATGCTTCAAGTACACTCAACATTTCAACCTCAGGCACACAACGACGAATAATCCCATCAGCACAACTACGATACAAATAAGGTTCATCCCAAAAGAATTTCTTCACATCATGCATAAATTTCTTTCTTTGGTGAAAAGACAAATCGGGTGGCACAATGTCGCTTGCCAAATAATTAGCAAAGTCTGCGAACCAAGGAATCAAATCATTAGAGGCAGCCAATACCTGTTCATCTGGAAAAGCATCGTTAATTTCAGCCCTATCTCCAAGCTTTAGCATGGCCTCTTCCTCTAATCTGGACAAGTGGTCGGCAACTTGATTTTCGGTTCCCTTTCTATCTTTTACCACAAAATCAAACTCTTGCAGCAACAATACCCATCTAATCAATCGTGGTTTTGCATCCTTTTTCGCCATCAAATACCTCAATGCAGAATGGTCAGTATGCACGATGACCTTAGTACCAAGCAAGTAGGAACGAAATTTTTCGAATGCAAAAACCACTGCAAGAAGTTCTTGTTCGGTCACTGTATAATTCTTCTGGGCCACATTCAGAGCTTTGCTAGCATAGTAAATAGGGTGAAGAATTTTCTCACGCCTTTGACCCAATACTACACCAAGCGCCACTCCACTCGCATCACACATTACCTCAAACGGTTGTTCCCAATCTGGTGAAATAATGATAGGTGCTGTAACCAACTTTTCCTTCAACTCTCCAAATGCTCTAAGACAAGCATCATCAAAGCAGAACTTATTCTCCTTCTCGAGCAGTTTGCACAAGGGATGTGCAATTTTTGAGAAATCTTTGATGAATCTCCTATAAAAACCTGCATGCCCAAGAAAACTTCTAACACCTTTTACAGAGATAGGTGGTGGAAGCTTTTCTATTACCTCGACTTTAGCTCTATCAACCTCAATACCTTTCTCTGAAATTCGATGACCCAACACTATACCTTCTTTTACCATGAAATGATATTTCTCCCAATTGAGCACCAAGTTGCAGTCTTCACATCTTTTGAGCACCTCGGCCAGATGTTCTAGACAATGATCAAATGAATCACCTACAACTGAAAAATCATCCATGAACACTTGAATAGTGTCCTCCACCATATCAGAAAATATCGACATCATACATCTCTGGAAGGTCGCTGGAGCATTGCACAATCCGAATGGCATCCGTTTGAAAGCAAAAGTCCCATATGGGCAAGTGAAGGTGGTCTTCTCTTGATCTTCGGGAGCTATAGAAATTTGATTGTAGCCCGAATACCCATCAAGAAAACAATACCAACCCTTGCCTGCAAGCCTATCTAACATTTGGGCCATGAATGGCATAGAAAAGTGGTTTTTCTCTGTCCACGCATTCAGCTTCCGATAATCCGTGCAAACTCTCCATCCAGTGACAGACTTCATTGGAACAAGCTCATTTCGTTCATTTGGAACCACAGTCATACCACCTTTCTTTGGTACACACTGCACAGGACATAGCCAATTACTATCTGAGATGGGATAAATAACTTCCACATCCAGCCAGTTGATGATCTACTTTTTGACTACCTCTTGCATAGGTGGATTTAATCTTCTCTGGTGCTCAATACTGGGCTTATGATCTGACATGAGTTGGATTTTGTGAGAACAGATACCGGGGGGAATCCCAATAATATCTGCAATAGTCCACCCAATCGCTTGCTTGAACTTCTTTAATTCTGTCACCAAACACTCTACTTGCCCTGCAATTCAAATCTGCTGCAATGATGACCAGCAAAGTACTCTCTTCGCCTAACAATACATTCCTCAAGTGCGGTGGTAGAGCTTTAAGCTCTAATTTTGGTGCCTCCACAATAGATAGTTGTGTGGGTGGGGACTCGCGATTCTTCATGTCGAGCTCATACTTCTTTGGTTTGAACCGATATTCACACTTCTCAAGTGCGGCTACCAACTCATTATACTCGTCAATACCATCACTACCAAAATTCATCATCACTGCTGCTAGTGCCTCAACACCTAATCGCTCTTCAATTTGCACTTCTGACCCACTCTCCACTCTGTAAGTTATAGCAGATACTGTTTGTAGCTCACCATTCTGTTTCATGGATCTACAGATATTGAAAGTTTCTTCTTCATAGTTCAGTCTGAACTTCATCTGCCCCTTTTCCATATCAACCAACGCACGCCCTGTGGCAAGAAATGGTCTCCCAAGGATGATGGGAACCTCAAAATCAACCTCACAGTCAAGAATCACAAAATCCGTCGGAAAGATGAAAGACTCTACTTTCACTAGCACATCATGGAGCACACCTATGGGCCTCTTCACAGTCCGATCAGCCATCAGTAACCTCATTGCAGTGGGCTTTGGATCCCCTAGACCCAACTTCTTGTAAATATATAAAGGCATGAGGTTGATGCTAGCACCAAGATCACACAATGCCTTAGCAATGTGTAATAACGCTATAGTACATGGGATCGTGAAAGCACCAGGGTCTTCCTTCTTCTGCACCAGAGATCTTGTAGCAATAGCACTACAATACTACAATCTATCATCATCTTCAAAACTCACAGACCTTTTCTTTGTCACCATGTCTTTCATGAATTTTGCATATCCAGGCATTTGCTCCAAGGCTTCTATCAAAGGAACATTGATAGAAAGTTGCTTCAACATAGTGATAAACCTGTGATATTTACCATGTTCAGTCTTCTTCACTAACCTCTGTGGAAAATGTGGTGGATGTCTATGTATGGGAACCACTTTCTGAGGTATCTCCACTTCTTGTTCTGTCACAACCTCTGACTCATCTCTAACTTTCACCACATCATCTTCTTTTCTATTCTCAACTTCCACCACAGACGGCATAGGTGGATCTATGGTTTGCTTACCTCCTCGAGTGGTAATTGCCATACAATGTCCATCATTCTTTGGATTCTGGATGGTGTTGCTTGGAAGAGTGCCAGGTTGATGCGGGTTCACTGTAGTAGACAACTACGTCATCTGCTGCTCTAGATGCTTTATCGACACTGCATGGGCATCAACCTTTTGACCAATACCAAATAAGTCGTTTCTCATCTCCTTCACATTCTCATCAGTAGCATCAAACCTTCTCATCATCTTCTGCATCATATCTTCACTACGCGTCATATTACCTCCAACATCCCTAGCACTAGATTCCCGATTTTGAGGGGGAAGATAGGGTCCAACTCGATCGTTTCTATTGCCATAGCTATTCCTGTTGTAGTTGTTGTCGCGATTGAAGTTCCCATCTCGGACATAGTGACCCTCTCGATTGTAATTTCCATAGTTCCGACCTTGGTTCCCTTGACCTTGGCGCCAATTTTTCGTGTTAGATCCTTGGGCGTTTGGTCGAAAACCCCCCGTCTGATCGTTCACCGCATAAGTGTCCTCTTCATAGTAACACTCCTCAACTAGTGGTAGAGTTCTAGTTAAGTAATTTACAGCATTTACCTTTTCTGCTCCTCCACTCACATGCTTCAACACCAACCCCAACTCTGTCCTCATCTGAGCCATCTCCTCACGAATATCATCTGCAGAGTTAACAGTAGCATTATGAACAACAAATGTATTTCTCCCAGTATCTGACCTTCTAGTGCTCCACGCTTTATTGTTGCGAGAGATCCTCACCAATTTTTCAGCAATCTGTGCGTACAATCACCATATGAACCTCCAACAATAGTGTCAAGTACTGCTTTATTGTTGTCATCCTGTCCTCGATAGAAATATTCCTTCAGTGACTCATCATCAATACTGTGATTTGGGACACTTCTTACGAAAGCAGTGAATCTGTCCCACGAGCTACTCATAGACTCTCCAGGTAATGCCATAAATTGTTGACCCGATCTTTGTGATTGAGCTTCTTAGACACTGGATAGTACTTTGCTTTAACTACCTCTGCTAGTTGGTCCCATATGAAAATTGAGTTATAAGGAAGCTCAGTGAACCATACCGCAGCATTGCCTGTCAGTACCAGAGGGAACACTAGTAACCCAATGACGTTCATATCCAAATCTGGTCTACCTACACAACTTTTGCAAACCACCCTGAGCTTGGCTAAGTGAGCATGTGGATCCTCCGATGGCGATCCTGAAAATAAGTCTCTTGCTGTAAGCATCTGCATCAAACTACTAGTCACCACAAATGTGTGCCCTGGAGGTAGAGGAGGTAGGACGATGGGTCCATCGGAGTCTGCTATGTCGACGTTGCCCCGATAGTTGTCATGGTGTTGTGGGCCTGGTGGACCACGCACTCTCACTGCATCTCCCAATTGATTTTCAGCTAGACCCCGGTTTTCCCCGCCAACTACACTTGCCTGCTGTAACTCAACTGCTTCATCTAGATTTCCTCCGATAGGATGATCTGGAAGTCCTTGATTGTTCATTCTTCGCAAAGTTCTGTTCAATTCTGGATCGTACGGAGTAAGTGGTTCGTCTTGGCTCCGTGTACTTGGCATACACTAGAGTCGGAACCTGAGAGAGACAAAAACACAGAAAAAAAAGTAAAATTAGGAAATATTTGACTAACGTTCAATATTGTAGTTAAAACTAAATCTAAAAGCCAGATTCCCCGGCAGCGGCGCCAAAATTTGATACGCTCAAATTACACCTCCTTTCAGAAGCATAAGCGATCGTTATCAAGTAAAGAACCCAACTTGTAGATTGAGATCGATCCCACGAGGAAAATGGTTTAGACTTTACTTTTAACCAACAATTATATTCGATTAGTCAAATATTTCCAGAAACAGGTAATAAAAAGGGGGTTTTGCTCGTGTGAAACAAATAGTAAGAACTTAATAAGTAGTCAATAATTAAACTCAACTTTGGTTGTTATCAAGATAAGAGAAATAACTAGGGTATACGTGTTCCCCATAATCTCATAACGCAGTAATCCTAGTAATAGCAATCCTTTTCTAGTGTATTACGTGCAAAGTGATAAGTTAGGTATCTCTAAATCCTTGGTCCGGCATCTAGAGAATTTCACCCCGCACCTTGGTCCGGCTACGTGTGTATAATTTACTAACCCTTACCTTTACCTCATATTAGACATCATAATCGATGTTTGGCTTAGTTATTACTTCGCAACAATCGACACTAGCCTATTAGATAGTATCACACTAAATCTATGTTGATAATTCTTTTCTTGTTAATTACCTCCTTGGTCCGGCAAGTAGTAACAAGGCGAGTTCTAACGTTGGCCACCGTTAAAAAGACTTCTAACCGAAAGAATTATCAATGCATGCAAAATATTAGTCAAGAATTGCTTATTTACTAGTCATACTTTGTTAATTGATCATGGTTCCCACAACCCTAGTTGTGGATTTAGTTACTCATATTGGCAAGAACACAATTCATAATTGTAGATGAAGAAATCATGAACTTACGTAAAGAGAATAATAAACCCAGAAAATTAACTTGAGTTGCAAAGCCAAAATCTTCAAACCGAACTTGGGAAATCAATAATTGCTAGGGTTGCAAATTAATCTCCAAAGTTACAAAGCGAAAATAGAATAATAGTCTCTAACCCCCAAAAATGAGTTTTACATGTCTTATTTATAGAAAACAAATCCTAAATAAAAAAGGAAACAAATTAAGGAAAGTTTTGTTCAGGTACGCGTCTTCGATCCACGAGACTGACTTACGGACCGTCGATGGATCTACGGTCCGTAAGTCCCTTCCGTCACTCGAGACTCAGAAAATATTTCAGGATCCAAAAATCAGCTTCTCTGAAGCAAACGACGGACCAACAGCACAGACCGTAGATCGACCTACGGTCCGTCAATCCCTTCCGTAACTCCATACTTAGAATCTTCAAAAATCAGGTACTGGAACCCTCGCAGCTCACTCTACGGATCAACAGTACGGTCCGTAGATCAATATACTGACCGTCAATGGGCACCGTGGTTCCACACTTGGTCAGATTTCCCTAATTTGTCCTCAACAGCATGCCTACTGATCTACGTTCATCACCTACGGACCGTGAATGGATCTACGGTCTGTAGATGACCTCTGTGGATGCCTTTTTCTGCATTTCCTTCAGCTGTCTCTAAACTTCCGCGCCTGAACACCTTTCCTGCAAAACATGATAAAACACATAAAAACCAATATAAAAAGGCCCTATACACTCACAACTTGTAAGTGAAATGTCTTAGAAATACCGTAAACTCACGGTATATCAAATACATATATCATATCATGTTGGACATGGTGGAGAATACCTATGCTTGTAAAATGATATGAAGGTGAATACATATTTAATATAATGGAGGGGCATGTAGGCGTATACCTATGATACCCTAAAATGGTCATGGAGGCGAATATATATGACTGTACAAGCACGACAAGATGTGAATACCCATTAGCCTTTACAATAGGCATAGAGAGGTGAATCCCATGTCTTGAAAGTAAATCATGAATAATGTAATTTATGTCATGATGAATGAAACGTTTGATTGTTGCTAGAATGGCCTCCCATGAGATGTATGACAAGAGGTGAATCCCCATGTCTATAAAAGGTAAGATAAAGATGAGAATGATTGGTGATGAGTTTGAGTGATGGCCTAAGGTTGTCTATATTAATGAGTAAGACTAGTGAAATATTATGCATGTCTTGGCTAAGTATGACTTGAGGTTACTTTGTGGAGTATCTCTTATATTAGAAATACTTATATACATGACTATGCTTATGACTTATGTTGTAATATTTACTATTATAGCCTAGGCGTAATGTTGACTAATGCTTAAGTTATGCCTATGTTGATGATTTATGCTAGCCATAATATTTAGTACATGTTTGTACTAACACATACTTTTTCCTACATTCTTATCAAATGTAGGGTCAGGCGATATTGACATCCATCCTCGTGGCTTGGTTCATAGTAGATCAAGGAGTGAAGATTTGGTGAGGCCTCATAACATTCAAGGATTTGACCACCATGTCCTATTGTCGTTTATTTTATGTTAAATTTTTTTTTATGGGTTGTGTCCCAAAGATAGTCATATTTTTGATGGTTTGAGACAAGTGTAATAGACTTCCGCTTCGTTTTATGAAACTTTGATGTTATGAAAGTTGTTTTAAATTTCTGCCCATTTCTATTATCTTATGTTATGATATGCTAAGGGGCTTGTATAAGGCCTATCGAGGTCTTCACCTTGTCCTGGGTCGTGACAGTTATGGATATAAGCCTCGTGATATGAACCTATACATATAAGCATTCATGTCTCATTGTATGTTCAATCTCTTAAATACATGATTTACTCTCAATGGCTAGCAGCATTATGTTGTGTGATGGATATTCTTATATAAAAAATTCTCAAATGAATCATGCTTATGATCTTTCATTATAAAGTTCTCTTAGTGATCCTTTTTAGTTAAGAGTGGTGTTGTTGATAGTAGTGGTGTGATGATACAGAAAAGGATTACTATTTTCTAATTGTGATAGTGTTGGTCTGTTTATTCCATCTAAGGTGAAAAATTTGGAGGAAAAATGAGATAAGATTTTACAATGAGTAATAAGTCAGTTCCTAGTAATAATGCATGAAAGTTATGTTTGTAGGAGTGACGAGAGAATAAGGTATTCTTATAAGGAGTGGTTAGTAGGAGTCCATGCTGTGGTTATAGTACTAGGCTTGAATATGGTTTTGGTAGCGTGTGTATGAAGGCACGATACATTAGGTAGTTCTTGATTAAGACTCGAGGTTGGTTGGATTTATTTGTAACGAGTAGTGTTTTTGGGATGAGACTTCCTACAAAGATATAGAACCCGAACCTTCTGATTTATATAAGAATAATACCCCTATGTTAAGTACTTTGTTATTTAGAGTTAGGCTTCAATATAGTACTCTCTTGGATATCCTTAAGGACCAATGTATCAAGGATTGAGCTTTCCCTTCTTACCGAATCTCATAACACCCTTCACTGGTGAAATCTTCAAATAGACCCAATCATTAACCTCAAACTCCAAGTATCTCATTCTAACATTTGTATAGGATTTCTGACGATGCTGTTTTCAACCTTTCCTGAATAGTCTTCACCTTCTTCATGGCTTGATGAACTAAATTTGGCCCTATCAACTCAACTTCAGAAACCTCAAACCAATCAATAGGAGATATATATATCAACCCATAAAGGGCCTCATAAGGAGCTATATCGATACTTGAGTGATAACTATTATTGTAAGCAAAATTTATGAGAGGCAAGTGGTCAATTCAATTACCTTTGAAATTCATGAAACGTGATCTCAACATATCCTCTATGTTCTGAAGTGTGTACTCATCTTGGCCATCTATCTGAGGATGAAAAACAGTACTAAGGTTTAACCTTTGAACCCAAACCTTTATGAAATGACTTCCAAAACAAAGCAGTGAAGTGCATACCCCTATTCGAAATGATGGAAAAGGGGACTCCATAAAGTCAGATTATCTAACGGATGAATAATGTAGCATAATCTTCTACTAATTTTTTAGTCTTTACCGCCAAGAAATGGGTTGTTTTAGTCATCCGATCTACAATCACCCAAATCAAATCATGCGGCCTACGAGATTGCGGCAAGCCAGTAAAGAATTCCATATTAATCATTTCCCATTTCCATTTTGGAAGAGCTATGTTCTGAGCCACACCACTTTGTCTTCATTGTTCTACCTTGACTTGTTTGCAACTTGAGCATTTAGCAAAAAAATCATCGATACACCTCTTCATATACATCTGTGTGGAACCGGAATAGATCGAATATCTGAAAATATGAGCTTCTGCCATGATCCTTTCTTAGAGCTCATCCACATTTTGAACACACAATTTGCCTTGATATCTAAACACACCATCTCCCCCTTGTTCAAATAAGCTATATATAACTGAAAACATATTGTTGACTCATGTGGTTCATGAACACATCCACATAAATGCCACAGACGTAGTGGCTCTATGTCTTGAGAGAAAAAACTACTACTGCCAACTCGAGATCATGAGTCTCGTAGTTCCTTTCGTGAATCTTCAGCTGCCCAGAGACATAGGCTATAACCTTACCTTTCTGCATAACCACACAACCAAGCTCCACTCTGGATGCATCACAATAGATGACAAAAACCTTTATACCCTCTGGTTGGGTCAATACTGGAGCAGTAGTTAATCGAGTTTTCAGTTCCTAAAAGATTTGATCACAAGCTTTAGACCATTAAAACTTAGCTTATTACTGAGTCAACATAGTCAACAAAGATGAAAAATATGAAAACCTTTCGATGAACCTTTTGCAGTACCTATCCAACCCCAAGAAACTCCTTATATTAGTTAGCGAGATGTGTCTAAGCCAACTTGCATTGCCTCAATCTTCTGAGTCTCGACTCGAATTTCTTCGCCAAACACAATGTGGCCTAAGAAAGCCACATATTCAAGCTAGAACTCACACTTAGAAAACTTGGCATATAAAAAAATATCTCTCAATAGCTCTTTTAACCCTTTTAACTCAAATGGAGTCATTCTATATGACAAAATAGAAATAGGTTGAGTGTTAGAAAGAATATCTATTCTGAAGTATATTTATCTCTTAGGAGGCACTCCGGGAAGCTCATCTAGAAAGACCTTTAGAAACTCACTCAAAACTGGAACTGACTGAATAGGCGGTGTCTCAACACTCGAGTCATTTACTCAAACTATGTGATAGATACACCCCTTAGAAACTAAATTTTTGGCCTTAAGGTATGAAATGAAATGACACTTACGCACTGTTGAACAACTCCTCCACTCTAAAACTATCACATTAGAAAACTAAAATTGACTACTTGAGTTCTACAATGGACTGAGACATAACAAGCATGAAGTTAATCCATACCTAGAATGATATCAAAATCCACTATGACTAGCTCAACGAAGTCAGCCACTGTGTCATTGTGATAGACGGGGATGGTACAATCACAATAGGCTCTTTTTTTTCTAAAATAGATTCACCAACAGGTGTGGAAACACTGCAGTGTTCAAGAAGTTATTCGGGAGAAATGTCAAACATCATCGATACATAGGAAGTCACAAAAGACAAGCTCGCACCTTCATCAAGCAAGGCATAAAAATCAATAGAAAAGACTTTTAGTATACCACTGACAACATCTAGAGGGTTCTCTTAATCTCGTCTAATATTCATAACATACAAAAGGTTTGCTTCTCCGCCTATCCCTAAAGTAACTCCTCTTGGAGAAGCTCTGTCTGTTGGAGTCGCTGAAGAAGATTTGGCTTTGTTACCCCCATTACCCTGCATGTTCTTAGGGCACTCTCTCATAAAATGACACGTCTAACCACACATAAAGCAACCATTGGAGCTATCACAACATGTTCCTGGGTAGTTCCTACCACACTTAGCACATGTGGGGGTCCAAGTAGCCTTTTGTGCCATACTACCATGAGACTGAGTAGGTTGAGCTCTTAAATTATGATTTCAATGGTCATTTTTGTTCCTTGGTGCAGGTACACTAACTTATGATGGAGTAGGTCTAGAGGATCTCTACTGAAAGACTAATCCATTCTAATTTTTGTTCTTCTACTGGCCAGTTTCATAACTTGTTGTCCAAGCCCTCTTGTTATGAAACTCTTCTCTGTCCTTTAACTTATCTTCCTCAACGTGCTTTATATGAATCATGATTCTGGATATGTCCATGTCGCCTATCAACATAGTCACCTTTCCTGTCTTACTCGATAAGCGGGATAGCCCGGGTATGAATAAACTCATGCTGCTCCTCATATCCGCCACCATATCCATAGCATAGCAGGATAGTTGAGCAAACTTAAGGTTGTACATTTGCACACTTATAGCTTCCTATTTCATATTCAGAAACTCTCTCCCAAGAAAGCATTCTCAAACACAGCCTAACCCAAAATTGGTTCCCCTTCTGCCATGTTCTTCTTCCACTGATCATACCATATCCTAGCATCACTTTTGCGACAATATGAAGCTATCTCCACAGGCTCTGCATCAGCAACATGCATAACCTCAAATACTTTCTGTAGCTCTTCCACAAAGTTTTATAGATCCTTAGTGATCTTTGACCCCATGAAATTTGGGGAATTCAGCCTAAAAACTCAGTAATTCTAGATGTTTTAGCAACATCTTGATGATCAAGTCCTTGTTGACCAGCCTGATTTTTCACTACTTTAGTCATGACATTCCTGAACTTGGCATTGGTGACATATCCTTAATGGGGTTGAACTTATTGTCCATTGTGTGCTTCTTGACCTTTAGGATTAGTGTTCCTCCATGTGGGATATCAAACACCTCTTCATGGAGTCATGATCTAAAAATACATGCATACGTACGAGTTAGAATAAACATTTATACAGTGAAACTCTATCGTACGAACATGAGTAAGAAGGAAATAAAAGTTCCTAAATGACATAGCTTCCTCATTATAGATGTGGTACTCTTCACACCAATAAGAAGGACTCTACTAGACATATCTTCATAAACACTCTGTCACTCTTGAAATTTGTGCTCTGATACAACGTTTGTCATACCCCAAACCTACATCTTGGACTCGATCGGCACTCGAGAACTATTTTTTCTCCCCAAGTGAGCCCTTAGCCTTTCTAACTACTTAGTGGAAGACTTACTCAAGTGATAATATGCTTAGAAACATAATTTAGAACAATAAAACTCAAAGCAAATACTTGACTCAAACTATTTGTTAAATACTCAATAATGTAGAAGTGATGGTTTGCAAAACATCTCAAGGAAAAGTAAATACTAAGCGAATCCTAAAATCTATCTATATATGAAGCCTCTATAGTTCAACATGAATGCCGGGACAAGACCCATGCAACCTAAAAGGACTATACTGAAAATAAAAGTTGAGTCCTCCAGAATTGAAAGAAGCTCACCAAAAGCTAAGTAGAGTGCAAAGTGAACTCAATTAAGTGCATGTTGATGATCATGAACACATGTATCTACATCATAAGAAGATGCATGTCGAATGGATCTGTACATTTAATATAAGAGTATCAAATAAATTGAATGAATAAATAACTGAATTGATAATACTGGAAGAATACTCACCTAAACTCAACTCAATACAAAGTAATACTAAGAGATGAAATATTTAAAGCTTCATCAATAAAAGATTCTAACTCAAGGATATATATATATATATATATATATATATATACACACACAAACATATATACAATAAATTACTCATAACTCTTATTTAGGATATTCTGTAACTGAAAACCATCACTATGAGTTATGTGATGATACAACGTCTCTCCGATGTTGGCAGAACTTTCATATACCTTGTCGAGGTATTGAACAACTCAACTAAGTAGATCTACTAAAACTCTACTTCAAAGCAATAAGGAGTCATCTAAAAAGTATGTCCTTTACCCGTGTTGGCTACATGGTTTATGAGGTATGTGAGTTGTTTGAAATCATCCCCATATCGATGCATAATATTACTCCCAATAAATATATTTTCATGCTCAAATATATAAAATATACTCTTTCTCAATTTAAGGTAATTGCTCAAAATATCCTCTTAAAAGAGGTAATTGCTATGAAATAATTGTGAACTCATTACTCATTTAGAAATAGAAGTTTCTTGTTTCTCAATATAAAAATCATTACCTTGGAAATCAATAGTCCGTTAAACTTGACTCAAAATGTCTCTTTAAACTTCTCTCCGAACTCATCTTTACTATCTTACAAAATTAATTTAACATAATTGTTCGGTTAAAAAGGTTCTCAACAAATACTCATTGAATACTCAAAAAAAGGGTTCATGCTGAAAAATATACATGAAAAATCAACTAAAAAATCTTAATGCATAATATATAAAAGCTCAAAAATTAGGAATAACAACTCCGAATTCACCAACAACTCATCTAATAAATACTCAAAACTAAGAATAGAACCCTAGATTACTCATTTACTAATAGAAAGTAGAAGTAGGGTGTGAGGACTAACTCAATCCATCACTATTTTAGCCTTACATACCTGGGAAGAACAAGGTTCTTGGTGAACTTGACGAAATTCAGAGAATGTTAGAAAACCCTAGCTTTTCTTCTTTTGGATCCATGATCTATGTCTTTGAAGTGTTAACGAACATAAAATAATATTTTAACACTGTATAGACCCATAATGAGGTGAAGAATTGTATTTGTTTAGGCTTAGAAGGGGTGGGAAAAGACTAAACTACCCTTCTTAAAACTGACAAAAAACCTTCTACAAATCCATCTACAGTTCGTTGTTTGGTCTACACACTCTAGATCCAATTAGTGGAATTCATATTGAATTTTAAGGCTCAAACATTCATTCTACGAATCCAATCTATGACCTGTATAAGTTTGTACGAACCGTATATCCAATCTGTAGACTTTATACAGTTTTTGGGCTTTAAAGTCCATTCTACATGTCCAATATACAGCCCTTAGAAGTTCTTATGACCCGTTGAATGGATCTGTAACAATTGGTCCCCAAAATTCAACGTCTTTAAAGTTTTTGACGGTTTGAAAGTACGGGTCGTAGTTAAATCTACGACCCATAGATTTGATCCATAGTTCACAGACTCATAGAACTATGATATGGCTGTCTCTGGTACAATGATCATTACTTTTTACTCGAAACTCTAAATGAGGCATACTTAGTGGAGTTGGAAACATGACTCAAAGACCTTCAATTTGATAGGTTGTAGGTTACCTAGTTCATTAGTATGTGCTAAAACGTATGTTCATTTGAAGTTGATCTAAGTAGAATCTTATGTAAAAATTTAATCGGTAATGAAACTTTAAACTCAACTTTGTGTTAGGGGCTCTTGTGACCTTAAGTCATATCCAATTCCATTCGAACACCAAAGATATGACCTTTGCACACATGAGAAATTTAAGAATCGTCTGATACGATTTTACATGCAAATAAAGAATGGTTCGTGCCTTAGCTTAAGAATTTTTACGGTGTCATAGAGTCAACCAATACATCCCATTCATAGCATATATACTTGATATAATAAATCACCCCACCCCCCAAAGAAAAATATAAGAGAGTAATCCATAATTACCCTGTAAGCAGAGAAGACATGACACAAACCATTACAAATATACCATTTTTTAATAGTCTAGATACTCTCAATCTATCAAGAACAAATTCAAAATAAGTTTACAGTTGATTGATAAATATATTTGTCACGCCCCGAGCCTACACCCTAGATGTGACTAGAAATCAAGAACCATTGTTGGCCCCAAGTGAACCGTTGGTCTGGCTCAACTCTAAGCAGAAGACTTACTCAACATAAGATAAACTTAAAAGATAAACTTTAATCAACTGTCTCCAAAGATAAACTTATAATGGTTTAAAGGAAACATTCAACTGGCCAAAGAGGAACCTCAAGTCTTTAAACATTAATAACTGAAATGAAAAAGACTCATGAACGACAGTCTATCTATCTATGAAGCCTCTGATACTATGAGGGATATCAGGAAAAGACCCTCGATCATCCTTACAAAACTGAAATAGCATGACATAATTAACTGAGTGATCATCCGGAAGCAAGCAGGCTCACCAAACAAATTTGGAAATCGCGTGGATCAACAAAGCGCTGCTTCATGATCATTGTTACCTGTATCTGCATCATGAAATATGCAGGTCAAATTGCATCGTTACATGGAATTTACAAGCATATAAGGGGAACATTGAACATAACATGCAAGCTTGAATAACAAAAAGGAAACATACTCACCTAGGCTCTACTCAACTCATATATACTCAACTCAATGCAATATAAAACGACAATAAAAGTGCAGTGATATAAAGCATTTAAAAACAGTAGATAGCAACTCAATGTATGTAAAAATACAAAATAGTTCTGTTTGGGAGATTCTCTAACCAACAATCATCACTATGAGCTATGTGATGATACATCGTCTCACCCACGCTGCTAGAACTATCATAAACCTTGCCAGGATATAGAAATCCTCAACTAAGTGGATCCACTAGTCTATGCTTAAAATAAATAAGGAATCATCTAAAAAGTATGACCCTTTCTACCTACGTTAGCTAAATTGTTTATGGGGGCTGTTAATTGTTAGAACTCTCCCCCATATCGGTGCTCAATACTACTCCCATAATATAACTTTGCGCATTATGTTTTAATGAAAACATTACCTCATCCTCAACTTTGAGATTATTACTCAAAAGGTTTTTCTAAAAAGAGATTGTACTCAAAACCGCTCATGAACTCTTTTGGAAATAGGTGTTTCCTTTTTTCTTAAATGTAAAAACATTTCTTTTGGGAATAATTAGTTCCCATATACAATTTTAAAAGAAAATGAATTCAACTCTAATCTTCCTCAAACTCAACGCTCAAGTCTTAAAACAAGTTCAAAGATTGTAAAAAGATGGCTTAATATGACTCAAAAAACTCTCAAGACTTGACTCTTAGCTCTACCTTAAATTTGAATTATGAATTCAAGAATTATACTTAGGATTGTATGACCTCTCAATGATTTAGTAGGATTAAGATAGTTGATCATAAGACCGAGTGAAGATCAAATTCAAAGAACACTGGCGCGACGCAGAGATGGAATTGAATATCTGGTCGCGAAATATGTTTGAGGCAAAAGACTCTATATCCTCTCCGTGACATGGAAAGGGGATAATAATTTGGTGATTGAAAATATAAGCGCCTACGCGACAAGAACCTGGGCGCAATTATTTGCCCGATCTTTTCCTCTCCTCCCAAACTCGGTTCAACTAATAGCCACTACAAATCTATTGTCAAAATTCAAGAATTCTCATAACCTAGAACATTTTCAGTAAAAGACACACAAAGAACTAATCAAACAACTCTGATATTATGCAAAACCATCACTTCATGGATTTCAAAGATATCAATTTATCAATTTAGCTCAACAACTCAATAATTAAATATAAGAATGACAACATGGGCAAGAGTTTACATAATTGGCGTGAGGGCGAATAAACCCAACACTGTGAAACTTTACATACCTTGATTTGGTGAAACAAACCCTCGATTTCGCATGAAACTTGATGAACACCTTGAACCTTCCCTTTTTTCTCTTCTTAAACACCCTTGTAAAACCCCAGGTGTAATTAGGATTTTTAAAAACTGAGCAAAATCAATTTAGTCCCCTAAAACCTTACTAAAAACGGTTTAAGCAAAATTGTGTAAGGAAAAGATAAAAATAACCCTCACATTTTCGGGTAAATTTCCTTAATTGGACAAGCCAACTTCAAACGTGCATATCTCTCATACGAGCTCTAAATTTAGCAAACTCGGTGGCGTTGGATAGAGGATTCCAAGACCTTTTATTTGCAATCTTATGGGCAACCTAACTCATCCCGTACTAAAAGTTATTGTCATTTGAAGTTGATAAAAAATTCAAACTTAAGCATAACTTGTAAAATTTCAGATTTGGGTCTTTCCAAATTAGTTCTTTCTAATTTTAGCTCATTCTAAGGAGGGATGTTACAGTATCTCCCCTTTGGGAATATTCGTCTTCGAATGAGATTATTCTGAGTAGACTAAGGGTGGTAACATCTAACACCCAGTTCAAACACCCATTATGCAATTTAACACAACATTTCACCTTAAAAAGTACCAAGAAAAGAATTAGTACCTTCATTGGGAATTTCTCCGAGCTCATAGAGATGTGGGTATCTCTTCTTCATATCCTCTTCAGCCTTTCAAGTAGCTTCCTCAACAAACTGGTTCCTTCACAAAACCATGACGGACTGTCCTTTAACGGGAATCTCCTCATAAGAAAATTGTCCTTAATACCAATATTTTCAGTCGGTATTATAAGTGAGGGATCACTCATACACTTCTTCAACATTGATATGTGAAATACCAGATGGATGACTGCTAAATTTAACGGTAACTCCGATTCATAAGGTATATTGTCAATCCTTTTTGATATCCTGTAAGGACCAATATACCGAGGACTAATCTTCCTTTTCTTTCCAAACCTCATAACACCATTCATGGGTGAAACCTTCATATAAACCCAGTTGTACACCTCAAACTATAAGTCTCTTCTCCTAACATCGATATAGGATTTCCTATTACTTTGCGTTGTTTCAACCTTTCTTGAATAGTCTTAAATTTCTCCATACCTTGATGAACCAAGTCTAGTCCTATCAACCCAACCTCACCAACCTGAAACCATCCAATAGGAGATCTATATCTTCTCCCATAAAGAGCCTCATAAGGAGCCACCCGCAGCGCTTGCTGCCTCTCCTCCAAAACCTCTATGCGTTCTCTGGTAGCGCGAATGCGCGAACTGGATGAGAGGTAAGTGATCATCCCAATTTTGTTTGAAATCGATCACACATGCTCCCAACATATCCTCTAAAGTCTGAATTATGCACTCTACTTGACCATCAGTCTGAGGATGGAAAGCATTACTCAAATTTACCTACGAACCCAAACATTTCTAGAAAGACTTCTAGAATTGTGCGGTGAACTGCGCACCTCTATCTAAAATAATGGACAGCAAAACTTCATGAAGTCTGACTACCTCTTGAATATATAACTTAGCATTGTCCCATAGTGAAAAGGTAGTCTTTACTAGTAAGAAATAGGCTGATTTAGTCATTTGATCTACAATCACCCAAATCGAATTATGCTTTTTGAGAGACTACGGTAAACCAATAATGAAATCCATATTTATCATCTCCCTCTTCCATTTCGAAAGATTTATGAGCCATACCACCGGGCCTCCTGTGCTCTACCTTGACTTGTTGGCAATTCGGACACTTAGCAAGGAACTTTGCAATGCCCCACTTCATACTACTCCTCCAATAAACTTATTTCAAGTCACGATACATCTTTGTGGAAATTTAATGGATAGTATATCTGGAGCTATGACATTCCTCCATGATCCTCTCATGGATTTCATCCACCCTTGGTACACACAATCTACCTTGATACCTCAATACACCATCTCCCCCTTGTTCAAAAGCCATTACTTTTTTCTTATGAACACTGCCTTCAATAACTAATTCTTATCCTCATGAACCTAGGAAGTACTACCCATAGAAAACCTACTCAAGGCATCAATAAGAACATTAGCCTTACTAGGGTGATAGAGAATACTCATGTCATAATATTTGAGTAATTCCAACGACCACTTCTCTCTAGATTAATCTCTTTTTGGTTGAACACATATGGAAGGCTCTTGTGATCGGTGAACACATCTACATGAACACCATACATATAGAGATGCCATATTTTCTAAGCAAACACTATAACAACCAACTCTAGATCATGGTTTGGGTAATTCCTCTCGTGAATCTTAAGTTGTGTAGAGGAATAAGCTATAACCTTGTCTTTCTACGTCAATTCACAACCTTATCCGATTCTGGATGCATCACTACATAGTACAAAACCTTGCGTACCTTCTAGTAAGGTCAATACTGGGGCAATAGTCAACTTTGTTTTCAATTTTTGAAACCTCTTCTCACAAGCTTCAGACCATTGAAACTTTACTATTTTATGAGTCAATTTGGTCAGAGCGGATGATATAGATGAAAACATCTCAACAAAGCTCCTATAATAACCAGCAAATCCCAAGAAACTCCTTATATCAGTTGGAGATGTGGGTCTAGGTCAGTGCTGCACTACCTCATTCTTTTGAGTATCAACTCGAATCCCATCACCAGAAATAAGTATTTCCTACTTAAAATAGGAATAGGAATAAGAATAAGAATCGGAATTCTAGTTGGAAAAGGATTCCAATATAGTGTCTATAAATAAGGTATTGAAGTAACAATTTGGATACACAATTCAATAATAATTTTTCATATATTTCTCACTTGGTATCAGAGCATCAGTGAGAACAAACATGTCATTGTATGTCAATTTCCGGTGGATGTTGGGTCGGATTTGTGTCAATTTTATTTTTAATTTTCTTATTTTTGTGGGTGTTGTGGTAAAATCAACACCACCACGAGGCTCGAAAAGTTTCCGCGACCAAACCCCTGCAGGAATCACCGGAAAATATCAACCTACACGCTCTCATGGGCCGATCGAATGTTGTAGTTTTCGAGAAGATCTATCTCACGCGCCGACGTGTGAGGGTTGTTCCAATCAATTTTTTTGAGACTTTTTTCTTTTGTTGGGGTCCTGTAGTATTTCTGATCAGAATTCATTAAGTTTTCTACAGATACGATCAGCGAAATTAGGGTTCTGCTGATTTTCCGGCAGTTTTTGATGAAATAGACCACTGTTGGGCAGTTTCCTGTAAGTTCCCAGCAAAATAAGAATATTCAGGCCACTGTGGGCAGATTCCGACAACTGCCAAAATTTTCAAACCATTGTAGCAGTTTCTGGCAGTTCCAGCGAGTTTCTTACTCTTTTAATAGTTAGGTTTCAAAAAATGTCTTTCGGGTGTGATGTTTTTGGCTCCAAGAATACGGGGATTGGAAGTTCAAGCCTTATAATCACTTCAGAATCATTAATGGGAAGTTCAAACTATTTAGCTTGGGTCTGTTGAGTTGTGGTGCAAGGGTCAATGTGTTCAAGGTCACTTAACAAACAATGCTTGCTTGGTAGATGAAAAGACAAAGTCTAATGACGATGGTGCAAAAGCCAAAGCACAATTGGAGAAAGTGGATGCCCAATTATGTAGTCTCATTTGGCGCTCTATTGATTCTAAGTTGATGCCCTTGTTTCGCCCATTCAAGACAAGTTATTTAGTTTGGGAAAAGCATGTGCTTTGTACACTAATGAAATATCTCCATTCTATGATATGATATCTCGAATTACCAACTTAAAGAAATAAGAATCCGATATGTCTACTTACATGGGACAAGTACAGGCAGTCATGGATGAATTTGAAATGATGATGCGTATCACTACAAATATGGAAAAGCAACAAGAGCAAAGGCATACATTGTTTCTAGTTCTTACACTTGCTGGACTTCCTATAGACCATAACTTTGTGCCTGACCAGATTCTAGTCAGTCCTACGATTCCCTCAATTGATGAACTATTCTTTCATCTGCTTCGTCTTGTTGCACCTCCCAGTCACAAAGAAACTTCATCACCCATTGTTGACCCCTCTATTATCGCATCTCACACTATAGAAATGCATACATACCAGTCTATGGAGAACCGACGAAGGGGAGGGCATTTTAGGAAACCTCGATCCAAGTGTAGTAAATGTCATAAACCTGGACACACTTGTGAAATATGTTATATTTTGCATGGGCCACCACCCAGTTATTATCCTATTGTTCTAAAAGAATATAATGAGATCCTTCGAAATCATGCAAGTAAACAAACATCTCCACCAGTAGCATATGGTGCTCAACCTAATCAACCATCCAATAATGCTCATATTTCTCAAACAAAATATGATGAGTTCCTTCAATATCGTGCATATAAACAAATGTCTCACAAGTAGTTTTGGTTGCACAACCTGATGTTTCAGTTGTGGAATTCTTTTGCTTGTGTGTCACAGTCTAGCACTCTTGGATCATGGGTCATAGACTTAGGGTATTCTGATCATATCTCTGGTAATAAATCACTTTTGTCTGATATTGTTTATTCACAATCTCTTCCACCTATTACTTTAGCCAATGGGATCCAAACAAAACCAAAAGGGGTTGGAAAAGCCAAACCCGTGTCTTCTGTCACCCTAAACTCTGTTCTTTATGTCCCTAGCTCTCCTATTCATCTAGCATTTGTTAGTAGTTTGACGAAAGCCCTACATTGTAGCATAACTGTTTTTGATGATTTTTTCCTGATGCAGGACTACAGTACGGGACTAGTGATTGGAATAGGAAATGAATCACAAGACCTTTACTATCTTACCTCTTCAAATTCCTTAAAAGGATGCTCCGTTACAGATTCCCCAAATCTAATTCACAAATGTTTGGGACATCCAAGTCTATCCAAAATGCAAAGATGGTGCCTAGTTTGTCTAGTTTATCCACATAAGATTGTGAGTCGTGTCAACTTGGGAAACACACTCGTGCTACATTTTCACGTACTATTGAGGGTCGTTCAGAGTCTATTTTTTCATTAATTCATTTAGATATTTGGTGTCCTAGTAGAGTCAGTTCCACCTTAGGATTTCTTATATTCTTAATTTCATTGATGATTATTCAAGATGTACTTGGTTTTTCGTAATGAAAGATCGTTATGAGTTATTTTATATATTCAAAAGTTTCTTAGCTGAAATACAAAATCATTTTGGTGTTCCTATTCTTACTTTTTGTAGTGATAATTCCTTAGAATACTTATCCTCCAAATTTCGGGAGTTTATGACTCACCAAGGCATTATTCGCTAGACTACTTGTCCATACACCCTTCAACAAAAGGATGTAGCAGAAACGAAAAATCGGCATATTATTGAGATCACTCGTACTCTTCTCCTTGAATCTAATGTCCCGCTACATTTTTGGCGAGATGCAGTTCTTACATCTTGTTATTTGATAAATAGAATGCCTTCTTCTTCTATTCAGAATCAGGTTCCACATTCCATATTGTTTCCTCAGTCACACCTATATTATATACCCCCTCGTGTCTTTGGGAGCACATGCTTTGTTCATAACTTAGCCCAAGGGAAAGATAAATTAATTCCTCGTGCCCTCAAATGTGTCTGTCTTGGTTACTCTAGAGTTCAAAAAGGGTATTTGTGTTAGTCACATGATCTTCATAGATACCTTATATCCGCTGATGTTATATTTTTTGAGTATCACTATATATCTTCTTATCATCCTAATATATCAATGGTCTTACCCATACCTCAGGTTTTACATGTTCCAACCTTTGAGGAATCTACTGTTACTTCTTCTTCTCCATTTGTAGTGCCACCACTATTAACTTATCATCGTCGTCCACGTCCATCCCAAATCCCTGATGATTCATGTCATGTGCTAGACCATGCTCCTACTGCGGACTTGCCTCCTCCTAGCCAATTACTTGCACTTCAAAAAGGTATATGATCCAGTCGAAATACTATCCCAGATTATACCTTCTTAAGTTATCATCATCTATAATCACCCCATTATGCCTTTATGTCATATTTGTCCTCTATTACCATTCCTAAGACTATCGGTGAAGCATTTTCTCATTCTGGATGGAGGCAGGCTATGGTTGATGCGATGTCTGCTTTGCATAAGAGTGGTACTTAGGAGCTTGTCTCCTTTCCTACAGGTAAATCTACTATTGGTTGTCGTTAGGTTCATGCAGTCAAAATTGGTCCAAACGGTTAGGTTGATCGACTTAAGGTTCACCGTGTTACCAAAGGGTATACTTAGATATTTGGGCTAGATTATACTGACACTTTTGCTCATGTGGCTGAAATAGCATTTATTCATCTTTTTCTATCTATGGTTATCGTTCGTCATTGACCTATTCATCAGTTGGACATTAAGAATGCTTTTTTGCATGGTGCTCTTGAGGAAGAAGTCTATATGGAGAAACCACCAAGTTTTGTTGCTCAGGGGGAGTCTAGTAGCCTTGTATGTTGATTGTGTAGGTAACTCTATGGTCTGAAACGGTCTCATCAATCTTGGTTTGGAAAGTTCAACACAGTAATTCAGTTGTTTGGCATGACTCGTGGTGGAGCTGATCACTCTATTTTTTATCAGCATTTTGCACCAAGTCGATGTATCTATTTGGTTGTTTAGGTTGATGATATTGTTATCACCCGTAATGATCAAGATGGTATCACCGATTTGAAGAAACATCTCTTTAAGCACTTCAAGACTAAAAACCTTGGCAGATTGAAGTATCTTCTAGGTATTGAGGTTGCTTAGTCTAGATAAGGTATTGTTATTTCTCAACGCAAGTACGCCTTAGACATTCTTGAGAAGACAGGAATGATGGGATGTAGACCTATTAACACTCATATGGATCTGAATGTTAAACTCCTTCTAGCACAGGGGGACCCACTTAGTAATATTGAAAGGTATAGACGGCTTGTTGGAAAGTTAAATTATCTCACAGTGACTAGACCTGACATCTCTTTTCTTGTGAGTGTTGTAAGTCAGTTTATGACTTTCCCTTGTGATAGTCATTGGGAAGTAGTTGTTCATATTCTGCAATATATAAAGTCAGCTCTCGGTAAAAGAATACCCTTTGAGGATCAAGGCCATGAGCATATCATTGGATATACAAATACTGATTCGGCAGGATCACCCTCTGATAGACGTTCGACATCCGAATATTGTATTTTAGTATGAGGTAATTTGTTGTCGTGGAAGAGTAAGAAAAAGAATGTGGTTGCTCGATCTAGTGAAGAATCAAACTATCGAGCAATGGCGACAACAACTTGTGAGCTAGTTTGGATCAAACAGTTGCTGGGAGAACTAAAATTTGGCAAAATTGATCAGATGGAACTTGTGTGATAATCAATTGGCTCTTCAAATCGCATCAAATTAGTGTTTCATGAAAGGACTAAGGGCATTGAGATTGACTATCACTTTGTCAGAGAAAAGATACTCTCAGGAGATATTGTTACGAAATTTGTGAAGACAAATGATTGTGCTGTTGATAAAACCAAACCAGAACCTTGCGGCGATATTTAGTTCTTTCTTTTTAATCGGAACTACTTCCGCCAACCACTTTGGAGTCTCATCTGAAATTAGTGGGGCTAACCACATTTTCATCTCATCCAGCTTATTTGTTTTGATCAAGTGCTGGAAGTGATTTACAATATTCGTGGACATGCCCAAGACTGCGTTGATTGACTCACTATCACAGTTCACCCTCCTACCTCTGATAACCACATAGTCAAATTCTTTGAAGGTTGATGCTAGCTGTTTTTTCTGGTGTATTAGTGCACTGCATGCACTCTAGAACTCTCTTACCTAGTTTGGAATATAAGCGCCACATAGTTTGGTGAAGATTTGGAACTTGTTGTACCTCAGGAATTCCATTATTTCTCGGTTCCTGTCTATAACCCCATCTATGGACAGACGCTTTTCTTCCAGAATTGTCCTCAGCCCCAAAGCTTTTATTCAATTCATTGACATATGCAGGGGACCCTGTATTGGAGGCGCTAATACCATTGCCTGTTCTGGAACTGGAGGTGTAGTGGTGGTGGTCTAGGGAGTCTTAACCCTCGATGGATCATTCAGCTTCTTAGTTTACCCCTCAGCCATCTATGCTACTAACAGATTATCCTCATCAGAACCCACACCTTCACTTTCAGGTTAGTTGGGGTCATTTTTATAAAAGCCATCACTGTCAGTGCTTGCATCTGATAATTCAAGGGTCTTGTCTTTTCCCTTGCCCTTTGGTCAAGTTCATCTCCTTTCATTAGTTGTCTTCAGCATCTTTGTGTCCTGGATCATTGGGCGATGCAGCACTGCTTCGCCGAGTCTCTCGACGATACGCCACCTGCTCTATTTCACCACCGATTTTCTCCTTTCTTTCAGGGCTCAGCACACTGGAACAAAAGGAAAATATGTGATCTATTGGTGATTCGCCGAATGGGTTCGGTGATATGGAGATTTTCATTTCATCGTTCTTTTAGCTTCTTTTGCTCCTTTTTTGCTTGATAGTGTCCATGCTTTCCCTCAAGCATCAAATACCTGAAATTTATAGGTTTTCATTAGATATCGAGATAAAAATTGCATTTGAGGACACTAATTTCTTCAAAATATAGCCCTAAATGAGTCCAAATCGTGGACTCATCACTAGGTCAGTAAAATAGATAATCATGCTTCAAGTTTCGAGTGTCACATTATCAGTATATAATAGGTACATTCTCAAACTTTTTATGTCAGTATTTTTAGCTATTCAGCATTCCTGTATTTCAGTCATTATGTGTCATATACATATTAGTTGGGAGTACACATAACATCGAGTTGGACTAGGGTTCAACACTGCAGCCAAACTTTTCAGTCCTTATTAATCAGCAACTACGGTTGGTTTTCCAAACCTCAAGTTTATTTTATTTTAATTTGTACTCATTTTCAATGATCTTATCTTAGTGTTGTATGTTGGGCCTCTCTAATAGGATTAGAATGTTTGAATGCCGATTATTATTTGATGATCTTGCCCGTATTGTTCTGATCATCGTATGCCCATAAATTTGTTCCTTAAACTGAATTAAATTTTATGGGGTTCTGCTTGTAGGTTGGTTAGATTGGTTTGGTGAAGTCTGAGTAGACCGTATTTGTGCTAAATGGCGTAAATTGCACAATGCTAGAGTGGGCAACACCATTCTTAAGGGAATAAGTCGTCAAATGGCCAAATTTGGCAAAACCGGGAGAATTCTGAGTGTCCCGGGGTGATGGGTGTTGTGGGTGTAAGCTTAATTTAACTAGTGCACACTTTGATTTTGTTCTCAGGGGTTGCGGGGTTGAATACAAGAGGTTGGGTTGAAAAATAAGCACATTGGGCCATTTGCCGAGCTGGGTCGAGCTCGCCGAACCACTCGATGGTTCACCTAATCTACCCTTCTCGCCTTTAATTTCATGCTTTTTTTGATGATTGGTTCTGTAACTTCGGGCGAGAAGCTTGAGGTCGCTGAAAGCACTCAGTGACTCGCCGAAGATATTTTTGATCGCCCTTTGTCTGCATCTCTGAGCCCTTTTTGCACCGTAACTTTCAGCAAGCAGAGCCTTACTCGACAAATGTTGTCGGTGATTCGTCAAAAGGTCTTTCCCATCGACAGTTTCTCAGAACTTCTAAGCTAATCCTGTCGGCGAGCTCGACCTAGTTCGCCAAAGCAATTTGGCGACTCATCGACCGATTCGGCGAATATTTCTACAACTGTATTTCTATGAATTTGATTAAGCTTGTTTTAACTTTTTCCTGATGTTTTGCTGACATGGCTAGATCTAAAGTTGCAGGAAGAAACATGCCACCACGAGGGAAAGCAAAGGAGATTACACTCGATGAGTGTGCTGCTGCATCCAGGGGTAATGCCATAAAACTTTCCACAACTGGTGGGAAAGGCAAAGGTAAAGACAAAGCACCTACCTCACCGGATGCAAGCTCTGACAGTGATGACATTTATGAAACTTACCTCACCCCATCTGAGGGTGGGGATGAGCATCAGGAGCCTTAAACTATAGAGTCTAAGGATGATGAACTTGTCATAGCACAGTGGGCAGAGTTACTATCTAAAAAGATGAATGATCCATCTAGGATAAGGAATCCTCAGCCTACCACTCCTACTCCTCCAGTCCCAGATCAAGCAATGGTGTTGACACCCCCAATATTGGGTCCTCCGCCCAAGTCAATGAACAGATTAAAGACTGAGGGGTGAAGGATGATCCTTGAAGAAAAGTGTATGTCCACAGACGGGGTTATCGACATGTACCTAGAGATAATGGATTACTTGAAATCTCATAACTTTCAAATCTTCACAAAACCCTGGGGCCCTTATATTTTAAATTTGGCCTGAGAGTTCTATTCCTCTTATGGAACCCTGATTCCACAAACAAAGAAGCAAGCAACTTAATTAAAACCAGTCTATTACGTGGTAGTTCGAGGCAAGAAAGTGTTCTGTGACAGCACTACGATTAATGCAGTCTTGGAGTGCACCAATAATATTGCCGACCCTCAACAATACAGGATGAAGACTAAGTCATTCGAGGGAATAAAAAACTGGTTGGCTCCTATTATCTGTGATGGCACTCCAATGTGCTTAAAGGTAGAGGCCTCGATAATGAAAAGGAACCTGCATGTAACTGCAAGGTATTGGTTTGGCTTTATCAACAGTACTGTAATGCCATCCCAGAATGAGTCGTTCTTCGCCACTCTAAGGTGGCTTGTCTTGGTACAATCATTACAAAAGAGCAAATTAATCTGGGGATGATCATTGCTTAAGAGATTTTCATGCGTGCCAAGCAGCACCAGACCGCTCTTCCCTTCCCGGAATTGCTCACTGAGCTATGCATATGGGCTCGAGTACCTAGGGATGCCAAGAAAGATGTGGAAGTGATTCCCACATCCTCTACCGATATCTGAGGAATCGAAGAAGAATATTTAAAGGACCAAGATGAAAAGAATAAGAAGACAGCCCTCGTGGACTCCCCCCTGGTTATAGACATAAACTAATCACATGTAGAGGCATCTTTCCCTACTCCGGCCCCTGGGCCTTCAGGTACTCCTTGTGCTGTATCTTCTAATGTCCCTAGTTTTCTATTGTTGCACTGCCTCCCAGACCAACTACTGTTGTTGTCTCCTGTGCTCCGATCACTCAGGCATCATTACTTCAGATGGGATAGCTTGCCTATTTTGCGGATCGTCAGGCAGCCAGACTTGAGACCTCTACTCCTGGCATGATTCAGGCTGCCTTAACTGATGTTATGATACTATTGAGCACTGTCATTAATACCCCTGCGACAAGGATAGTGGTGTGTGAGGATGGACAAGGAGCCACAGAGGAGGTAATGACTTTAAAAGCTGCCACTGCTGAGCTGAGGAAAGATGTGGACTACACGAAATCCACTGATATGTCCATGGTCTTTGGAGTAATAGAGATTCCAGATGTGCCCAAGATGCCTTCGACTACCACTGGACATGAGGATAGAATGGAGCAGACAACCGATGATGAGTCAGAGGCAGAGATTGATGAGGAGACTAAGGGAGTTGTAGATAAGGAATTGACTAAGACTGAAGTAGCCATGATAGACGCAACTGTGCAGGCTTCCCTAGCGAATACACTGTTTAAAGTCTCTAGTGGAGCTGGCTCTTTAGACGTGACTCCGGGTACTGAGACCCAGGACCAAACAGATGCACCGGGCACTGATGCCCAGACCCATAAAGCGACTGCGTAGATAATATCCCCTCTTTACCTCCCTCTCTGTCTTACTTTATTTCATTTTTTGATATGTTCGTCTGCATTTAAGGACAAATGATTTTTGTTTGTGGTGGGGTGAGGCCCAGCTTTGTGCTTATTAGTTTTGTTTATATATTGGGCTCTGAGCTTAAATTGTGTTAGATACTGCTTTTAGTTGAAGGTTTGAGCTTGTGGCTCCTTGCTTTTAATTGTATATGATTTTTGTCCCTTTCGGGAAATTTTTGCCACCACTTGTATGTGTTGGAATTGTTCTCTTGCAAATTTGAGTACCAGTTTTTATCAATACCGATGACTTATAAATTGCTCATAATCGAACATAAATGAATGAATGGCTAGGACGAGGCCAATTGAAGTTGCATAGTCAATATGTGGACTTTTTGCATCTCGTTGTGACTAGCCGATTATCAAATTGAGTCTCTTGTGATGAACATTGTACACTAGAGAAAGTGTGGAGTCTTGTATGACTTTGGTGTCGAATGCGTTGTGTGATGAGCTAACCGTCAACCATACATGATGACACCTAGAATTTTCCCCGTTAGTCAGATTGACTAAGTGATGCAATTTCTTGAAATGATCTTAGGCAACTTTAAAGAGTGTGAACTAATTCGAAAGTATACCACTTTTGTGGCCTACCTTGCGAGTCTGTGAACCTTTTTTGAGCACCCTTTGAACCTTAATATTTTCTTGGAAGAAACTTGATAACATTGCAACTTTTTATTAACCCATTACCCATAATCCTCATGATTTGTGGTTTGTTTGAATAGCTTGGGAGGTTTGGTGAAAAGGGAAGGCAAATCAAGTAAATGCAAAGAAGTCCCTTGTGTCCATGTTTTGAGAAAAATGAAACCCCTCCATTAAAAAATTAAAAGAGGAGAGAAAAAGAAGAAAAGATTGCAAAAGAAAAAGAAAAAAAAAGAAAAAGTTGTGAAATAAAGTTGTGGAAATACAAAGAAAATGGGGTTCCCAATGGCTCATGGAAGATGAATAAGAGGTGACTTTTGAGTTTGAATGAAATTGATAAAGAAATGGAAAGAAGGTGTTGTTCACATCACATTTCATGAGAATTTTTACCCTATAAGCCTAAATGACCATACCATTACACTCAGCCCCATTACAATCCTTGAAAAGACCTTTTCGATCTTGAATGAGCTGAAGCAAAAATCGATTGGAAAATAAGGGCAAGCCTATGGGTGAAATCATGCATTTTGTTTATCTTTTTAAGTGTGAGTGTTGATCTTGATTCCAGAACTTTAATTGATTGAACCAATGAGTGAATATGGAATCATTCTTTTTGTGAGGGCATTTTGATTTCCTTTATTGAGCTTGAACTTGCATTTGAAGCAAGTATAGTGAGCGTGATATTCTTTGGTAATGGTGAGTCACAACTAGAAACTTTGATTGCACAATTCATCCTTGCATGAGTAAGTTGAGACTTTTTGTGTACATTCATGATTGAGTCTTGTATAGCACTATTTGAGACATCCTTTTTGAACTGCTGAGCTCGAGTTTTACTTGAGGACAAGCAAAGGTTTAAGTTGGGGGTGTTGATGAGTCCACAATTTGAACTCATTTAGGGCTTTATTTTAATTGATTTAGTGTCCTCAAATACATATTTTGTCTCAATAACTGATGTAAATACTTCAGTTTCAGGTATTTGGAATTACAGACAAAGCATTGACACAATGGACCAAAAAGGAACAAGGCGGTTGAAAGAAAAAGAAATGAAGGCTTGAGGATTGCCTAATGCATTAGGCAAGTCACCGAATGGCCATAACCTTTCCCAAAGTTCCAGTGTACTGATCCCTGAAGGAAAAGATCAAGTTGGCGATGAAAAGAAGCAGTTGGCGCATCACTGAACAGTTTTACGAAGCAACACCATATTGCCCAATGATTCAAAATGCGAAGATGCTAAAGGAAAAAGTTGAAAGGCGATGAACCTGGCTAAAAGGTGGATCGTCGAGTGCATCGGCGACCCCGACTAACTACGTCGAGTGGTCCTTCGGAGCACAAATTTTTGAAAACTATAAATACCCATTTTATTTTGTAGCTTAGAAAGAAGTGGTAGCGAATTATTACTAAATTTTTAGAATATTTTCAGTTGGAGTTCTTAGACTTTCTTGGGAGACATTGTTCTTGAGCTTTGAAGGTTTTGAAGGTTTTCATCTCCAAGAGATTGGAAGTGGGCATCAAAGAATCTTCATCTTAGACGTGTTTAAAGACATTACTTATCGTACCCATTTGATGGAAACACTTTTTGGTATCTATTTCTATCTCTTTGTCATGTCTAGCTAAAACATCAATTCTTGTGGTGTGATTAGGTCAATATGGGTTAAATTTATTGTTGGGTATTGCTCATTATTAGTCTATTTGTTGTTTAAATGTGATTTCGTTTAGTAGTTGTTTTTGAACTTAATGGAATTGTAGGTGCAAATACGATTTCATCTTATTGTTTTTGTCTTGCTCGAGAGAGAGGTTTTAAAACCAAAACTACTAAATCAATAGCCTGTGGTTATTGGGTCATCGTGGGTTCAGCTCGAGAGAGTCAATCCTAGATCTTCTCCCACACATTCAGCTCGAGAGAGTGAATGGGCTAAGGCGAAGGTTGGGCTTAATTGCTGCAACTCGGTGTTCGAGAGAAACCAAGTTGATTCAGAGTAAGTTGTTTGAAAGAAAATTTACACCCACTAAACTCTAGCTTAGTTACAAATGTTCTGCAATTTACTATCGCTAGCATTTACCAGGTTGTTTATTTTATCCCACAGTCCTATCACATACCAAGAATCCCGTCTCCCCATCTCGCATCTTTATATTTTTTGCTATTTTTGGTTCATTAGTTGAATACAAACACCCCATGGATAATTGACATTCGTGTCACTTCTTGATTTAGTATGCTTTTACTCATAAATATTTATAGCTATGATTGAGTAGAACATACTTTTACTTTTCTATTTAATTCTCGATTACTAACCGCTCCCTTGGGACTCGACCGCAATCCATTCGGTTGGGTTATATTACTACACGCGATCGTTGACACTTGAATTGGAAGTTGTATCTTTGATTACATTAAACAATGAATTAACATCCTACCAATGTGGCTAACATTTGGTTCACTCAGTGGAAAGAAAACATGGGTGCAGATGCAGTTCCTGTGACTTGGGAGTGTTTTACTGGAGCTTTTCTAGACATGTTCTTCCCGAGAAAATTGAGGGAGGCTAAAGCTCAAGAGTTCATGAATTTGAGGTAAGCTAAAGTCCAGGAGTACGGACTTTAGTTCACCCTGCTCTCCTGGTATGCTCCACATATGGTTGCCGATCCAACGACATAAATGAGTAAGTTTCTGTTTGGGGTATTCGACTTGGTGAAAATAGATTGCAGGAATGCTATGCTGTTAGAGGATATGAGTATCTCTAGGATAATGACTCATGCTTAGAAGGTTGAGTGAGATAAGCTTAGGGAACAGGCTAAGCACAACAAAAAGGCTAGAACATGCATTTTTAAGTACTCTCAGAAGAAATTGAGTGGTGGAAGTCGCTCACAGTTTCAGCAGAGATCTTCAGCCCTAGAACCTTCATCAGCTAGTGCTCCATCCCCCAGGTTTCGACATGATCATAAAGGTAGGGAATTAGTCTCTAAGTCCCAAGGGAGTACTTCAAGTAACAGGACCTACCCAACTTCTCCAAAGTATGGTAAGAACCATCTGGGCGAGTGTCTTGTAGCAAGGAACAATGCTTTTGAAAGATTTCCCTTCATCCAGGTAGGGACAAAGAGGTAACAATAGTAGGATTCAGTCTATCGCTCCAACAACACCAACAGGTCACCCAACTCAGTAGGGTGCTTTATTTGGTCTAGGTGGTGGTCAACGCCAAAACAAGTTGAATTCTCTCTAGGTTTGCCAGGGCTAGGAAGATTCTATTGAGGTGGTCACTGGTACATTACGAGTCTTTCATTTAGATGTTCATGCATTGTTAGATCCAGGGGCTACTCTTTCATTTGTAACTCCTTATATAGCAGTCAACTTAGATGTCAGTCCAGAAACTCTTTTAGAACCCTTCTCAGTCTCTACTCTAGTGGGTGACCCAGTTATTGCTAGACGGGTATACATAAATTACCTTATCGTAGTCTCTTAGAAAGTCAGCTCAGTAGATCTTCTAGAGTTAAAAATGGTAGACTTCAATTTGTAGGCATGGATTGGTTACATTTTAGTTATGCTTCAGTCGATTGTAGAACTAGGATCGTTCGATTTCAGTTTCCAAACGAGCCCGTCTTAGAATAGAAGGGTAGTAGCTCAGTGCCTATGGGTCGATTCATCTCTTACCTTAAGGCCAGAAAGATGATTTCCAAAGGGTATATCTATCATCTTGATCAAGTTAAGGATTCAACCTCCAAAACCCCAACTCTTGAGTGAGTCCCAGTAGTTAATGAGTTTCCAGAAGTGTTTCCAAAGATTTTCCTGGAGTTCCTCTCGAAAGGGAAATCACATTCGTAATTGATCTCCTTCCAGATACCTGATGTGCCATTAATTATTGCCACATTTGATGCTTGAAAACTAAGGATTAATACTAAAATTGAGTGTATTTTTGTATGCTTCAATGTGTTTGTTGAATGTGTAAACAAAATCTTGCGTGTGTGGAAAGATGGAAAAAGAAGCAAAAGATGATGGTGATCAAGTAAATTCCACGAGCACCTTCGTGGTCCTTGTCACGAATTGTGGTGCAGGTCGTGAAGCAATTATTGTAAAAAGGAATGGAGGAGTTGATATTTGATAGGATCAAGTAAAGATCACGGCCAACTTCACGGACTGTGGTCCTCATAACGGTTTGTGGTTGTGCTCGTTAAGTTGAACCAGTGCTTGGGCCTTGGGAAGATGGAGTGCGTGAGCAACCAAGTGAAGACCATGGAAGGCTCCACGGGCTGTGGTCACTATAAAGGCCCATGGTGATGACTGTGAAGATGATCCAGTACTTAGGCCTCGAGAAGCTTAAATTGGCAGTTACCAAGTGAAGACCACGGGCACCTTTACGGACAGAGGTCAGTACCACGACCCGTGGTGAAGTACGTGATAGGTTACAATGTGCAAGGCTTGAAGAATGTCTTTTCTATGATTCCAAGTAAAGACCGCGAAGGGCTTCACGGACCGTGAAGCCCTTGACGAGTCGTAGAAGTGGTCGTGAAGGGCCCGACAGTCTAGTCCTACTTTGAGTAGGATTTTTTTTAAAAAACTTAATTTAATTAATTAGGTCATTTTTTATATTTTATCTTGTCTAAACATGAATGACGAACAAGTTTCTTTTATTCTCAGTTTGTGATTTTCAATTTGAACATTGAATAAGTTCAAAATTTGGATTTCTGGTTCTTGAATTATCGAAGTGGCTTGTTGATTTGCTAAATCTCCTAAGTACTTTCAAAACATGTTTTGTTTTGATATTTCTGAATGTTCACATGAAATCATGAGTGGCTAAATACCACAACTGGGGTTGTGGGATCCATGACGTAATTCTATTTGTAATTTCGTAAAACGAGTGAAAGGCGATTTATGTTTAAAATTGTAATTTAGTTTTCGTTATTCATGTATTCTAATGAGTGCACGCATTAGAGTAAGCCTCTATTTGTCATTTCTTCAAGAGAAAATTAATAGTTAGGAAAAAGTTAAATTAATCTGGCGAAATGGAGTCAAGGTTTAAGTTCGAGAGAAAAGAAACTTAACACCATTGTAGGCTAAGGTAAATTGTGTAATACTCCAGGACCGAGAGGACTTGAGTGAAAATTATTTGAGTAGACTGAGAAGTGTCAGATATAGCTAACTCGCATGTACTTTGTAGAGTTAAATTGAGTGAAACTCAACTACAGAACAACATTAGACGCAACGTTATGTGGAACACAATCCTAGTTTCATTTAATTATTGAAACAACTTCGAAATTGATATTTTGTTAGTTGTTGAATTAGACTTTAGTTTGCAACTTTTGTTACCAAAGCGTTAACGCTAAACCCAATTTTACTTTCCGTAATTGTTTATTTAGGAAATAATAATGACATTTAAGTAAAAAGCGATAGTAAAATCATTTATGTACAGAAATTCTCTGTGGTATCGACCTCAACTCACGTTGGGTTCTATAAATTGACTTCAACCGTTTATATCTCTTAATTGAGGTGTAAGTTTGAACGTATCAAATTTTGGCGCTGCTGCCCGGGAATTTCAATTCAGAAGAGTTTTACTAACTTTTATTTTAAGTGTAGTTAGATTTCTTAATTTTACGTCTTGTTCTTTGTCTGTGTCTCTTTCAGGTGAGTTCAACTATGTATGCCAAATACCAAAAGTAACGGAGCCACATTAGTCCCATACGACCCAGAACTCTGGAAAACAATCTGCCAAAAGCTGAATGTATAAGAACTTGAGATGTAGAGACAGAGATTTGGATTGGATGACGAAACCGTTGCAAGATGTATTCAGTCGAATGTTGTGAACAACCATCCTAGGGTAGTAGATGAAAACATAGTAGTGGATGGAATCATTCCTCTACACCACCAACCAATATTTCCAAGGGGTAGAGCACAATATCCAGCTCACATGATGTATGAGGAGGATGACTTACACTTGGATGGGGCTGGAGCCACTGGAGTGATACAATTACATGCACTACCTCTAGGTGTTGTATTCACTATCACTAGCATTGTGATTCAACTTCTGAATCTGAAAGGTATGTTCAGGAGTGCAGCTGCTGATAATCCTAATCAACATCTGATGAACTTTCTGGTGATTTGCAAATCGCAAGAGATTCCTGGAGTATGCCAAACTGCAATGATATGGAGGTTGTTTCCTTTTTCTCTTACTAGAGAGGCAACCAACATGTTGAATGAGAAGTCAGTTGACTCAATCGGGACTTGGACTGATTTGAAGGAGGCTTTTCTAGATCGATTCTTTCCAGAATGAAAAGAGCTGCAAATGAAAGATTAGATAAGTGCCCATAAGCAACCACCAGGAGAATTGATGCATGACACCTGGTGGAGATTCCACCAAAAGCTGAAGAAGTGTCCAAACCATGGTCTCACTGAGAGACATTTAAAACAGGCAATTTACAGATCTTTAAACTTGTTGTTGATGCAGTGNAGCAACCACCAGGAGAAGTGATGCATGACACCTGGTGGAGATTCCGCCAAAAGCTGAAGAAGTGTCCAAACCATGGTCTCACTGAGAGACATTTAAAACAGGCAATTTACAGATCTTTAAACTTGTTGTTGATGCAGTGTGTGGAGGATAATTTATGAGGAAGCAATTCTCAGAGAGCATACAGATGATGCACGAGGTGTCAAAGAATAATAGGGCATGGTATACTAGGGATGCAGATGTAGAAGATCTTGGGTACACATTTGAAATTTTAGCTCAACAAAGGAACATAGAAGAAGGAAGGGACTAGGACATGTAACACATGAGGACCCAAATAGATCTACATACGAAAAATATCGTCTCAAAGCCTGAAAAAGTAAATGCTTTGGGACAGCCAAACAACTATGAAGATCATGATATCGATCTAGAGGTGGAGGCTTATTACTTGTGCAACCAAGAAGGTTTCTGGAATTATAACTCGAGAAACCAGGGTTACAATTATGGAAGTGTAGGTCAAAACTACTCAAGGGAAGGACAAAACGATAGGCCAGCAAACCGAGAGCGTAGAAACTGGAAGAACAGAGATGGGTACAGAAATGATCGAAGTGGTATCTATGTCCCCCAGGTAATAGAGACCGGGCAAGTGGTTGTTCCAGCTGGTCAAAGCTGGAAGACATGTTGGCCAAGGTGCTACAAAAATAGAATCAACTGATGCACGGGTAAAGGAGATGAAAAGTAATTTCTCTAGTATGAGTCAACTGTTAGACTCTAACACAACCTCTATCAAGCATATCGAGCAGCAGTTGGAGTAACTTTCAGTCTCATTAAACTAGAGGAAGAATGGGTCACTACCAAGTGACACGATCTAAAATCCTAAGAAGAACGGGCAATGCATGGCTATCGCCACCAGGAGTGGTAAGATTCTTACTAACCCTATTTATGCAGGTATTAAACATGAGCAGGTGTTAGAGAAAGCTGGAACAGAGGAGGATGAAGATGAACATGTAGATGTCGTGGAGGATGCTCAACCAATAGCACAATCTGCAAGAAGAAAAGAGAAGGAGGTTGAGGGAAATATGCCTTTATAGCAGATCCCAAGACCACCTCCTCCTTTCCTCCAAAAACTTAAAAAGAGAGCTAAGGATGGGAAATTTGCAAAGTTCAACACCAAGCTGCGACAGCTGTCTGTAAACATACCATTGGTTGAAGCCCTTGAGCAGATGTCAGGATATGACAAGTTCATTAAAGAATTGGTTACAAAGAAAAGAGCGGTAAGTATTGATTTGACTAACCTTGTTCATCGCTGCAGTGTTATTGCTACAAGGTCTCTGGTACAGAAGAATGAGGGTCCAGGTACATTCACTATACCATGCACTGTCAAATCAATCAAAGCTGCAAATGCCTTGTGTGATCTAGGGGCCAGTATAAACCTGATGTCGTTGGCCATCTACAAGAAACTGGGGTTAGGAGTTCCAAAACCCACAACCATGAGATTGATGATGGAAGATAGGTTAGTGAAGCGACCAGTGGGCATCATTTATGATGTGCTTGTAAAGGTGGACACGTTCATATTTTCGGCAAACTTCGTGATCTTTGATTGCGTTGTAGATTTTGAGGTTCCCATTATTTTGGGAAGACCATTTCTGGCTAAGGGACAAGCATTGGTAGATGTTGAGTGAGGAGAACTGAAATTCAGACTCAACAAAGAAAAGGTAAAATTTAATATGTGCAGGTTTATCAAGGAGACACATGATATGAATGTGGTGTCTGCGATAGAGGTATTTGATGAAGAAGAAATGGGAGCAACAATTGAATAGAGGCTGGCAGTTGAAACCTTAGCTGCAGTGCTGATGAATTTTAAAGTTGATTTGCGGTCTAACTATATAGAGACCGTGAATGCTTTGCAGGGTATGGGAGCACATTCTAATGCTCCAATGAAATTAGACCTGGATTTGAAAAACAGGACAAGTCCTCCAGCAAAACCATCCATTGAGGAACCACCTGTGCTGGAACTGAAACAGTTATTCAGTCACCTGAGGTATGTATTTTTCGGAGATAATAGCACTTCACCTGTGATTTTGGTTGTAGATTTGAATGATGAACAGGTTCAAGATGTGATCAAAGTTTTGATAAAGTACAAAAAGGTCATTGGGTGGACCATTGCTGACATCATCGGGCTACCTTCAGGTATATTCACCCATAAAATTCAACTTGAGCAGGACTGAAGCCAAGCATTGAACACCTGCGAAGGTAAACCCACCAATGCAAGAGGTGGTCAAAAAGGAGAACATCAAATGGTTCTTTGAATGCCTAAAAGAGAAGTTGATTTCTACACCAGTGATCATTGGCCCAGATTGGGCAAAGCCATTTGAGGTAATGTGAGATGCTAGTGGTACTGGATTAGGAGTTGTGTTGGGGCATAAGCGCAACAATATGTTTCACCTGATTTACTGTGCTAGTAAATCACTGAATGGAGCACTGCGAAACTACACAGTTACTGAGCAGGAACTACTGGCGGTGGTGTATGCTTTCCAAAAATTCAGAGCTTACTTAGTGGGCACTAAAGTGATAGTCCGTACGGATCATGCAGCTCTGATATACTTCATGAAAAAGAAGGATGTCAAGCCAAGGTTGGTCAGATGGATATTACTTCTTCAGGAATTGTGTTTTGAAGTTAAGGATAGGAGAGGTTGTGAGAACTAGGTGGCTGATCACCTATCTAGGTTGGAGGCTGAAAATAAAGAGGAATATGAACTAGAAATCAATGATCCATTCCCGGATGAGTAGGTATTAGCCGCTACTCTTGATCTAATTCCTTGGTTTGCTGATTTCGCCAACTTTCTTGTTAGTGATTTGATGTCTGAAGGACTGAGATTTCAGCAAAGGAAGAGGTTCATGCATGATGTGGGTAAGTATTTTTGGGATGAACCTTATTTGTATAAGGTGTGTGCTAACAACATCATAAGGCGATGTACTCCTGAAGATGAGATGTTGCATATTCTAGAAGCTTGTCACTCCTCTCTGGTAGGTGGTCATCATGGAGGTGCTCGGATAGCCCACAAGATACATCAGTGTGGGTACTACTGGCCCACAATTCATTGGGATGGATAGACATAGTGAGAAGTTGTGATGTGTGCTTGCGACAAAGATCCATCTCTCGGCGCCATCAGTTACCCATGACACCAATTCTAGAGGTAGAGATGTTTGATGTGTGGGGAATCGATTTCATGGGCCCATTTGTGAGCTACTATAGGCAGAAGTACATATTGGTTTCAGTGGACTGTGTGTCCAAATGGGTTGAGGCAGGCGCTTTGCCTCAGAATGATGGTAAGAGTGTTGCTTGTTTACTGAAGAAGCATTTCTTCTCAAGGTTTGACACACCCTAAGCTCTCATCACTGATGGTGCGTCCTATTTTTGCAACAAAGTATTAAGTACGCTTCTTACCAAATATGACATTTAACAACACATGGTTACAACACCTTATCACTCGCACACCAGTGGCCAAGTAGAGATGTCCAATAGGGAAATAAAGGTGATCTTGGGAAAAATAGTAAATGCCAACAAGATAGATTCGGCACAAAAGTTTGATGATACTCTATGGGAATACCGGACGGTTTTCAAGACGCCTATCAGTATGTCTCCATATCAATTGTTTTTTTGAAAAGCATGTCATTTGCCGGTTGAGCTTGAGCAAAAAGCACTCTGGGCTCTAAAGAAGGTGAATCTCAGTTGGAGGGAAACAACAAACTTGAGACTGGATCAGATTAATGAGATAGATGAGTTCCATTTGAGAGCATATGATTGGTCTGCACTGTACAAGGAGAGGATGAAGTTGTATCATGATAAGCATATTGAAAAGAGAACCTTCACTCCTGGTGACTTGGTGTTACTTTTCAACTCCAGACTTCGTCTGTTTTCATGAAAATTGAGATCCAAATGGTCTGGACCTTTTAAGGTAACTCAGGTGTTCTAGTCGAGTGCTATTGAGCTTGAAAATGAAAAGTGTGAGAGGCTCAAAGCCAATGATCAGTGAATCAAGGCATACTTGGGTGTTCCAGAAGATGTGAAGATGGAGGAATGTAAACTTGATGAAGTCTAATTAATCAAGTAACCTACCGCACGCCGCAATGTTAAATTGTGCGCTATTTGGGAGGCAACCCAAGATTTAATTGTATTAGGTATTTTCCCTTTTTTCGTATTTTTCTTTATTTTTATAGAGTCACTATGTGTTGATGTGAATAGGAGAGACTGGGTTAAGAATTACAGGAACTGGGTGTAGACTGCTCTTCACGAGCAGCCTCAAGGATCGTAGTGCCCTTCACGGGCAACTTCACAGTCCATCAATCTCAGTACAAACTGAAGGGAGTTACTGGAAATTGCAAGAAAAATGTTCATAGAAGGGTTCACTGTCCGTCATGATTTGTACGGATCGTCTAGCCTCTCATGAACCACAAGTAAATAGTTTTGTCCCAAGTCAATTTCAGGGGACCACTGTACGGACCGTGGTGACCTTCACAGGTACTTTAACGGTCTGTTGTCCACAACCCAATATTTCCAGCAAACCGACTCGACCTACGCGAAAAAAAGAACTTGAATTAAATGTATATTTAAACTTCCCAAACGCCCAAAAGTTGGATTTTTCTCCCCCATTCTTCTCCCTATAACGGTTCTTCAAGAGTAAAAATGGTTCCCATCATGCACAAATCCTTAATTTATCCAATAATCGAATACTTAAAACTACGTTGTCAAGAACTTGAAGCTGAGTCCACTGATTTTTCTTTTTGAGCGGAATTCTCTTCTAATCTCCAAGTAAGTCACTTCATAACTTGTTATAAGTTTTATCTTGTTTGAAACCAACTTAGATTTACTTCGATTTAGTTTAAATTAGCATGATCATGTGAGTAATAATATGGATTTATGTTAAATTTTTTTGGGTTAGTTTGTATTATGTAAAATTGATGATTCTTTTGTGGGTATGATCAGGGTATCCATGTATTGAATGGATATTGTTCTTCTTGGATTTGTGCATGATTGAAATTAAGTGGTGTTAGTAGTCATGTTTAAAATGGGGGTGACATATCATATAAGTACAGGTGGGGGAAATAATGACTTATTGATCGTCTAAGTGTAAGACTATGATAGGCTTCACGGATCGTGGAAACCACTACGAGCCGTAAAACCACTTGTGGAGCATACTTGGGCATTTCATATCATCACTTGTCAGGTTTACGGGTAGTATTATGGATAGTAGTTCACTCCACGGGCCGTGAAACCGTCTGTGAAAAATACTTGGGAAACCCCAATGCACACTGATTCTGTGAGAAATCCACGAGGGGTTTTACGGACCGTGGTACCTACCACGCCATGTAAGCTCTCATACAGTATATTTAATTTGTATAATTCTATTCTTCTATACTTTTATTTTTGTTCGTCTTTTGATTCTGTGGCCCTTCCCAATGATAGATTGTGTGATGACATTCTTAAGGCAAAACATCACCATGTAATTACAGATGGGAAGTCTGACTACCCGATAGTTTGTCATTTTAGTAATTTTTGTAACAATGAGTGTTGTATTTCTCAGGCACTATGCCTTTAAGAAGAAAGAAAGAACTCAGACCCACAGTCTGCACCCACTGCTTCTCAATCAGAACGTCATAACGACTCCGAGTCTAGTAACTTTGAGGTGCTAATAACTACCACCATTGACGATCACTCACCTCGGGCTACTAGAGCACAGACAACGAGGGCAATTCTCCAGGACACTCCTCCCCAGTCTGAAAAGGGAGGTAGTCATTCTGGTAGCGGTGAAGAATTGATAAGTGAATACAATGTGGGTTCTGATAGCCAGTCTGATGTTAGTTTGGGAGGTAGTGCAGAGTCTGACCACGGCTTTCAAGATAATGCTACAGTACACATAACAGCTAAAACTGGAGCACAAGATAAGGAAGGTACAATAGAAGAAGATGAAGAGATCACGACCGATGACACCATGCTGATTTATGTGAATATCCATGAACCTGATCCCACAGTGAGACAACAACAGATTGACTGTTAACGCTCCATGTGGACTGTGAACCGGTCGGAAGAATTCATCAACAATTGTATTGTGACCAAGAATGGCAGCTTCAAGAAGCGAGCAATATTGCCTGAGACGAGAGTGGTGGTAGTTGATATCAAATCATTCCCCAACATTTATCGAACATTTCCATTTCATTAGTTTGACTAGATGAACAATGCAATTGGAGAATACTCTAGCCACCTGGCCAGAGAGTTTTATTCATCTTATGCATCTATACTAATGAACTTTGTTGCGGAAACAGAGACAACGAAATGTGGACAGCAAGACATTGCCATTACTAGGCATCCACTCAACTCAATTATAGTTCGGGGAAAATCGATAGATATCTTTGAGGATACTATTTACAGGATGTTGGATTGCCCGAAATACTCTGCACCAACTTCAATTGGCCTTTTTGAGGGCAAACATCATAAAGTCACCACTGATACTACTGTGGAGATTCAGATTTCTCGAAAAAGGGTCTTGCTCTAGATTACAAAACAAATTAACATAGATGGGGAGAATGCAGTTTGGGTCACAACAACGCCAACACATTATAAAAGTTTCACTATCTATTCCAGCAAAGATTTGGGGGTTTGTTGTCTGTGCGCATTTGAGACCGAAAGCTAATGATAACACATTGTCTCCTTCACTAGCTTCCTTGGTAGCATGCCTCATGGTTGGTTACCCGATAAATATAGGGCTGATCATAGCGACCGAGATGAGATAGGACACTGAATTAGAGGGCTTGATTTTCTTTTCCCTGTCTGATAGGGAAATTTTGTCGACAAGCGAACATTCCCCCAAACAAGCTGGTTGACTGATGGGGTGAAGCATTTAGACTCACCCAAGTTTCTAAAATAAAAAATGTTGAGAACCATCTCATTGGTGCAAAATCTGGAGTTATGGGTACTTTGGCAATTGTTCCTCACATACGAATTGACATCCCACATGCTGATAAAGGTCCAGAACAGAGAGAGTCATCCGAACCATTTACAGAGGAAACACTACCACCAGCTTTTGCCTCACAGGCTGAAGGTACCTATGTCACCATTCCTACGATTTTACTTGAAAAATTGGTTGCAGATCAACACCAAACCAGGACCATGTTTGACCAGATTGTAAACTGGATACCATAGATACTAGAGTGAGATGTGTAAGCTGTGAAGAAAGCGATTAAAGATGAGATCCAGAAGGATATGGATGTATTAAAAGACAGGGTGGATGGTTTTGAGAACCTTGTTCAGCTTCGATTCAAGGCCACAGGTTCCGTAGATACAAAAGAGCTCGAAGCACAATTGGCTGAGATGAGAACTTAGGTTGCTAAACTGGCTGAAAAGCCAGTACAAGTACGCACTCCGATTATGCCAGATTCTTTGATACAATTGCTCAATCAGGCACCCTCCACTCAATCACTTGATGATTTCTGGGGTGAACTACCGAAGAGTAAGTTTTGCAAGAGGAAACACAGAGCCGAAGAATCTAGTGAGGAGATACCTCCTGACCTGTCCAGAGAGGAAAGAAGGCAAGAAAAGAAAGCCCGCAGGCATCAAGAAAGGCAGCTAGAGAAAAAGAAGCATGTGAGAAACAACAACGAAATGCAGTGTTAGCTGGAGCTTCTGGTAGCGGAGTACCTGTCCCGGCGAGTGGTAGCCAGCATGATCATGTGTTGAGTTCTGAGAGTCTACCCGTTGATAAGGGTTCCGATGCTACTCCGACTACCGGTGCCTAGAGCGCCGTAGGTATGACCCATCCTCACAACCCTGTTTTGTTTTCTTTATTGACTTTGAGGGCAAAGTCCTTTTTTTTGGGAGGGGGTGGTGATCAACCTGCCATTCTAAGATGTTAGAATGAATGGAGGTTGGCTCTGTGTTTACTGTGAAAACTGATTTTGTGTTTGTGTTTGTGTGTTGAGTTGTGCAGCACCTAGTCTATGAAAAATTAGGACCTTAATCTGAAATTTTATTTATTAGGATCTTTAGATGACATCTTAGATACTTACATGTTGATTATTGCTAGTCTGATAAATAAATTGGTGAACCAAGAAACAGGAGAATGTAGTCTTGTGTCAGCTGTGTGTGAATGTTATTCGAAGTCTAACACTAGGAGCAGAAACTAGAACTTGCCCGAGTAGTATTGCTTAAATTTGAGAATAACCGGATAGGAAAGGATCAGTAGGCCATTTTTGTAAACCACCAAAAAGCCACAAATAAAACAACCAAATAAAAATCTTACCACTTGGACCCGTTTTGAGCCTAAAAATCAACTTTTGTTCTTACCCAGTAAATATCATATCCTTTGGTCTCCGAAGATACTATGTCACAACTCCGGCCAAAAGCCTAAGTTGAGGGTGATTGCAATACGAGTAGAAAGAAGAAGTGAAAAAGAAGGTTAAACCAATGAGCTGAGTGCTTATAAAAAATGCATATTAAAAAAAGGTGTGAAGAAAACAAAACAAACATAAGAAAAGAAAATGAAAAAGGAAACTAATGGCTATTGGGATGTGTTGAAATGAAGAAAAATCTAGAATTTCTCATAAAAGAGTTGTGTGAAAATGAAACTTTGGAAAACCAAGAGACCAGTCACTCATAAACCCAAATATCCATTCCCTAGCCTGAGCTTATGTTACAAGCCGATAAAGTCCTACAGTGATCCTATTTCAGGTGTTTGCAATATAAAGCGTAGAAAGCAAGGGCAAGCATATGGTAGTTTGTTGTTAGTGTTAGAAGTTCTTTGAGAGTGCGAGCGTAGTACTTAGTCCTAATTATCATGAGTGAGGGACTTGTATGGTGTGAAGGCACAGTGATTGCATTTGAGAGTAGATCGTCTTAGCTAATAATTCACAGGCATAAGCGTGATCAACTTTGAGTAACGAGATGTCATAGATTGATCCTTCCATGTTAGATTCATATTATTGGATACAAATTATGTGTGAGATTGTTTCTGCGTAATGTCAAAAGTGTTTGAATGACTTGAGGGCTGAATGTATTGGTTTCTCATCACTTGAGGAGAAGTAATGGTTTTATGATAAGGGTGTTGATTTGCTGCGAAATCTTAGCACATTTGATGCTTGGAAACTAAGGATTAATACTAAAATTGAGTGTATTTTTGGTTGGATCAAGTAAACATCACGGCCAACTTCACGGACCATGGTCCTCATAACGGTTTGTGGTTGTGCTCGTGACGTTGAACCAGTGCTTGGGCCTTGGGAAGATGGAGTGCATGAGAAACCAAGTGAAGACCATGGAAGGCTCCACAGGTTGGGGTCACTATAACGGCCCGTGGTGATGATTTTGAAGATGATTCAGTACATAGGCCTCGAGAAGCTTAAATGGAAAGTGACCAAGTGAAGACCACCGGCACATTTACGGATCGTGGTCAGTGCCACGACCCATGGTGACGTCTGTGATAAGTTATAGTGTGCAAGGCTTGAAGAAGTTATTTTGTCCGATTCCAAGTGAAGACTAAGAGCGTGAAGCAACCCACAGTCTAGTCCTACTTGGAGTAGGACTCTTTATTAAAACACATATTTGAATTAATTAGGTCATTTGTTATGCTTTTTCTTGTCTAACCTTGAATGATGAACAAGTTTCTTTTATTCTCAATTTGTGATTTTCTATTTGAACATTGAATTAAGTTCAAAGTTTGGATTTTCGGTTCATGAATTATCGAAGTGGCTTGTTGATTTGCTTATTCTCATAAGTACTTTCAAAACATGTTTTCGTTAGATATTTTTGAATGTATACGTGAAATAATGAGTGGCTAAATACTACAACTGGGGTTGTGGGATCCATGACACAATTCTAATTGTAATTTCCTAAAACGAGTGAAAGGAGATTTATGTTTACAAATTGTAATTTAGCTTTCGTTATTCATTTATTCTGATGAGTGCACGCATTAAAGTGAGACTGTATCTGTCATTTTTTCGAGAGAAAAATGATAGTTAGGAAAAAGTTAAATTAATCTGACAAAATGGAGTAAGGGTTTAAGTTCCAGAGAAAAGAACCTTAACACCATTGTAGGTGAGGGTAAATCGTGTAACACTCTAGGACCGATAGGACTTGAGTTAAAATTATCTGAATAGATAGAGAAGTATCAGATATATCTAACTCGCATGTACTTTGTAGAGATAAATTGCCTGAAACTCAACTACGGAAGAACATTAGACGCAACGTTATGGGGAACACAATCCTAGTTTCAGTTAATTATTGACACTACTTTGAAACTGATATTTTATTAATTGTTGAATTAGACTTTAGTTTGCAACTTTTGTTACCAAAGCGTTAACACTAAAACCAATTTTACTTTCCATAGTTATTTATTTAGGAAATAATAACGACATTTGAGTAAAATGCGACTTTGAAATCATTTATGTACAAAATTTCTCTGTGGCGACCTCAACTCACGTTGGGTTCTATAAATTGACTTTGACCGTTTATATCTCTTAATTGAGGTGTAAGTTTGGACGTTTATCAAATTTTGGCGCCGCTGCCGGGGTATTTCAATTCAAAAGTGTTTTACTAGCTTTTATTTTAAGTGTAGTTAGATTTTCTAATTTTACATCTTGTTCTTTGTCTGTGTCTCTTTCAGGTGAGTTCGACTATGTATGCCAAATACAAGAATTAAGGGAGACCCATTAGTCCCATACGACCCACAACTCCGGAAAATAATACGCAAAAAGGTGATTAAACAAGAACTTGAAGCGCAGAGACAGATATTTGGATTGGATGCTGAAACCATTTCAAGAGGTATTCAGTCGAATGTTGTGAACAACCATCCTAGGGAAGTAGATGAAAACATCGCAATGGATGGAATCATTCCTCCACACCACCAACCAATATCTCTAAGGGGTAGAGCACAGCATCCCGCTCACATGATGTATGAGGAGGATGACTTAGACTTGGATGGAGTTGGAGCCACTGGAGCGATAGTGTTACCTACACTACCTCTAGGTGTTAAATTCATTATCACCAGCACTATGATTCAACTGTTGAATCAGAAAGGTAAGTTCAGGGGTGCAGCTGGTGATGATGCTAATCAACATCTGATGAAGTTCGTGGGCATTTCCAAATCGCAAGAGATTCCTAGAGTAAGCCTAATAGTGATGAGATTGTGGTTATATCCTTTCTCTCTTACAGGAGAGATAACCAACTGGTTGAATGAGATGCCGATTGACTCAATTAGGACTTGGACTGAGTTGAAGGAGGATTTTCTAGAACGATTCTTTCGAGAATCAAAAGAGCTGCAAATGAAAGATTAGATAAGTGCCCATAAGCAGCTACCAAGATAAGTGATGCATAACACCCGATGAGGATTCAGCCAAAAGCTGAAGAAGTGTCCAAACCACCATGGTCTCACTGAGAGATATCTAAAATAGGCATTTTACAGATTATTAAATTATGTTACTAAACCTGTTGTTGATGCAGTGTGTGGAGGATAATTTATGAGAAAGCCATTCTCAGAGAGCGTACAGCTGATACACGAGGTGTCAAAGAATAACAAGGCATGGTACACTAGGGATGCAGAAGTAGGAGATCTTAGCTACACATTTGAACTTTCAGCTGATCAAAGAAAAATAGAAGAAGAAAGGGATCAGGACATGGAACACATGAGGACCCAAATAGATCTATTTACGAAGCATATCGTCTCAAAGTCTGATAAAGTAAATGCTTTGGGACAGCCAAACGGGTATGAAGATCGTGATATCGATCTAGATGAGGAGGCTAATTACCTAGGCAACCAAGGAGGTTTCTAGAATTATAACCTGGGATAACCAGGGTTATAATTCTGGGAATACAGGTCGGAACTACTTAAGAGAAGGACAATATGATATGCCAGAAAACTGAGAGCACAGAAACTGGAAGAACAGAGATGGGTACAGAAATGATCACAATGGTGTCTATGTTCCCTATGGTAATAGAGACTGGGCAAGTGGTAGTTCCAACAGGTCTAAGATGGAAGACATGTTGGCTAGGTGCTACAAAAATTTGAATCAACTGATGCAGGGGTGAAGGAGATGAAAATTGATTTTTCTAGTATGAGTCCACTAGTAGACTCTCACACCACTTCCATCAAGCATATCGAGCAGCAGTTGGGGAAACTTTCTGTCTCATTAAACAAGAGAAAGAATGGGTCACTACCAAGTGACACGATCAAAAATCCTAAGAAGGACAGGCATGGCATGGCTATCGCCACCAGGAATGGTAATATTCTTACTAACCCTTTTTCTGTAGGTACTAAACATGAGAATGTGTTAGAGCAAGCTGGAAGAGAGGAGGATGAAGCTGAACATGTAGATGACTTGGAGGATGCTCGGCCAATAGCACAACCTGCAAGAAGAAAAGAGAAAGATGTTGAGGGAAATATGTCTTTACAACAGATCCCAAGACCACCTCATCCTTTCCTCCAACGGCTTAAAAAGAAAACCAAAGATGGGAAATTTGCTAAGTTCATCACCATGCTGCGACAACTGTTCGTAAACATACCATTGGTGGAAGCCCTTGAGCAGATGCTAGGATATGCCAAGTTCATTAAAGACTTGGTTACAAAGAAAAGAGCGGTAAGTATTAATTTGACTAACCATGTTCATCATTACAATGCTATTGCTACAAGGTCTCTGGTACAAAAGAAGGAGGATCCAGATGCATTCACTATACCATCCACAATCAGTTCAATCAAATTCGCAAAGGCCTTGTGTTATCTAGGGGCCAGTATAAACTTGATATTGCTGGCTATCTACAAGCAACTAAGGTTAGGAGTTCCAAAACCAACAACCTTGAGGTTGATGATGGAAGATAGGTTAGTGAAGCCACCTGTGGGCATCCTATATGATGTGGTCGTAAAGGTAGACACGTTCATCTTTTCGGCAGACTTAGTGATCTTGGATTGCGAAGTAGATTTTCAGGTTCCCATTATTTTGGGAAGACTATTTCTGGCCACGGGATGAGCATTGGTAGATGTTCAGTGAAGAGAACTAAAATTCAGACTCAACAAAGAAAAGGTAAAATTTAATATGTACAGGTCCATGAAGCAACCACATGACATGAATGTGGTGTGTGATATAAAGGTTTTTCATGAAGAAGAAATGGGAGCAACAATTGAAGAGAGGCTAGCTGTTGAATCCTTAGCTGCAGTGCTGATTAATTTTGAAGCTGATTTTCGGTCTGACTATGTATAGACCGTGAAAGCTTTGCAGGGTATGGGAGCACATTCTTAAGCTCCAAAGAAATTGGACCTGGATTTGAAAAACAGGCCAAGTCCTCCAGCAAAACAATCCATTGAGGAACCACCTGTGCTGGAACTGAAACAGTTACCCAGTCACCTGAGGTATGTATTTTTGGGAGCTAATAGCACTTTACTTGTGATTTTGGCTGTAAAATTGAATGATGAACTGGTTTAAGCTGTGATCAAATTTTTGATAAGGTACAAAATGGGGATTGGGTGGACCATTGCTGACATCATTGGGATACCTCCAGGTATATGCACCCAAAAAATTCAACTTAAGGAGGACTGTAGCCCAAGAATTAAACACCAGCGGAGGCTAAACCAACCTATGCAAGAGGTGGTAAAAAAGGAGATCATCAAATGGCTCTTTGAATGCTTAAAAGAGAAGTGGATTTCTGCACCAGTGGTCATTAGCCCAGATTGGGCAAAGTCATTTGAGGTAATATATGATGCTAGTGGTACTGCTTTAAGAGTTGTGTTGGGGCAGAAGCACAACAAGATGTTTCATCTAATTTACTATGATAGTAAGTCAATGAATGGAGCATTGCGAAACTACACAGTTACTGAGCAGAAACTATTGGCGGTGGTGTATGCTTTCCAAAAATTCAGAGATTACTTGTTAGCACTAAAGTGATAGTCCATACGGATGATGCAGCTATGAGATGCCTCATGGCAAAGAAGGATGCCAAGTCAAGGTTGATCAGATGGGTATTACTTCTTCAAGAATTGTGTTTTGAAGTTAAGGATGGAGAGGTTGTGAGAACCAGGTGGTTGATCACCTATCTAGGTTGGAGGATGAAAAGAAAGAGGAATATGAACTAGAAATCAATGATTCATTCCCGGATGAGTAGGCATTAGCCGCTACTCTTGATCTTATTCCTTGGTTTGCTGATTTTTCTAACTTTATTTTTAGTGATTTGATGCATGAGGAGCTGACATTTCAGCAAAGGAAGAGGTTCCAGCATGATATGGGTAAGTATATTTGGGACGAACCTCATCTGTATAGGGTGTGTGCTGACAACATCATAAGGTGATGTATTCCTGAAGAAGAGATATTGCATATTCTAGAAGCTTGCCACACCTCTCCAGTAGGTGGTCATCATGGAGGTGCTCGGACAGCCCACAAGATACTTTAGTGTGGGTACTACTGGCCCACAATTCATCAGGATGAATAGACATAGTGATGAGTTGTGATGTGCTCCAGCGACAATGAGACATCTCTCGGCGCCATCAGTTACCCATGACACCTATTCTAGAGGTGGAGTTGTTTGATGTGTGGGGAATCGATTTCATGGGCCCATTTGTGAGCTCCTATGGGCAGAAGTACATATTGGTTTCAGTGGACTATGTGTCCAAATGGGTTGAGGGAGTCGCTTTGCCTGAGAATGATGGCAAGAGTGTTGCTTGTTTTCTGAATAAGAATATCTTCTCAAGGTTCGGCAAACTAAGAGCTATCATCACCGATTGGCGAGTCCCATTTCTGCAATAAGGTATTTGTGGCTCTTCTGACCAAATATAGGATTAAACAGCACAAGGTTGCAACACAGTATCACCCGCAGACCAGTGGCCAAGTAGAGATGTCCAATAGTTAAATAAAGGCGATCTTGGGAAAAACAGTAAATGCCAACAGGATAGATTGGGCACGAAAGTTAGATGATCTTCTATGGGCATATCGGGCAGCTTTCAAGATACTTATTGGTATGTCTCCATATCAATTGATGTTTGGAAAGGTATGTTATTTGCCGGTTGAGCTTGAGCATAAAGCACTCTGGGCCCTAAAGAAGTTGAATCTCAGTTGGAGCGACACAACAAACTTTAGACTGGATCAGATTAATGAGATGGATGAGTTCTGTTTGAGAGCTTATGAGAGGTCTGCACTATAAAATGAGAGGATGAAGTTTTATCATGACAAGCATATTGAAAAGAGAACCTTCACTCCTTGTGACTTGGTGTTACTTTTAAACTCTAGAATTCATATGTTTCCGGGAAAATTAAGATCCAAATGGTCTGCACCTTTTAAGGTTATTCAGGTGTTCCGGTCGGGTGCTATTGAGCTTGAAAATGACAAGGGAGAGAAGTTCAAAACTAAGGGTCAACGAATCAAGGCATACTTGGGTGTTTCAGTACAAACCTAAGGAAGCTAGTGGAAATTGCAAGAAAAAGGTTCATGGAGGGTTCACGATCCATCATGATTTGGACGGATCATCTGGCATCTCGTGAACCACAGGTAAGTAATTTTGTCCCAAGTCAATTTCACGGGCACTTTCACGGTCCGTTGTGCACAACCCAGTATATCCAGCAAATCGACTAGAACCGCGCGAAAGGAAGATCTTGAATTAAATGTATATTTAATCCTCCTAAGAGCCCAAAGGTCGGTTTTTACTCCCCCATTTCTCTCCCTATAACGGTTCTTATAGAGTAAAAATGGTACCCATCATCGACAAATCCTTAATTCATCAAAGAATCGAAGCCTTAAACCTACGTTGTCAAGAACTTCAAGCTAAGTCCACTGATTATTCTATTTGATCAAAATTCTCTTCTAATCTCCACGTAAGTCACTTCATAACTTGTTATAAGTTTCATCTTGGTTAAAAACAAGTTGGATTTACTTCGATTTAGTTAAAATAAGCATGATCATGTGAGAAATAATATGCATTGTTGTTAAATTGTTGTGGGTTAGTTTGCATTATGTAAAATTGATGATTCTTGTGTGGGTATGATCAGGGTATTTGTGTATTGAATGAATATTGTTCATGTTGGTTTTGTGCATGATTGAAATTAAGTGGTGTTAGTAGTCGTATTTAAAATGGGGGTGACATATCATATTAGTAAAGGTGGGGGAAGCAATGACTGATTGATCGCTTAAGTGTAAGACCGTGATAGGCTTCACGGATCGTGGAAGCCACTACGAGCCGTGAAACCACTTGTGGACCACACTTGGACATTTCATATCATCACTTCTTAGGTTTACGGGCAGTATTATGGATCGTGGTTCACTCCACGGGCTATGAAACCGTCCATGAAAAATACTTGGGCAAGCCCAGTTGCACACTGATTCTATGAGAAATCCACGAGGGGTTTTATGGACCTTGGTACCTACCACAGCCCGTGAAAGCTCTCGTACAGTTTACTTGTTTTGTATAATTTTATTCTTTTGTACTTTTATTTGTGTTCGTCTTTTGATTATGTGGCCCATCCCAATGATAGATTGTGTGACGACATTCTTAAGGCAAGGTGTCACGATGTAAATACACATGGGAAGTCTGAGTACCCGATATTGTGTCAGTTTACTGATTTTTATACTAATGAGTGTTGTGTTTGATTACTCACCTCGGACTACTAGAGTATAGCCAAGGAGGGAAATTCTCCAGGACACTCCTCCAAAGTTTGAGGAGGGAGGTAGCCGTTCTGGTAGCGGTGAAGAATTGGGTAGTGAATCCAATTCAGGTTCCGGTAGCTAGACTGATGATAATTTGGGAGGCAGTGCAGAGTCTGACGACGGCTTTCAGGATGATGCTACAATACACATAACAGCTGAAATTGGAGCATAAAAAGAGGAAGGTGCAGTAGAAAAAGATGAAGAGATTACGATCGATGACACATGCTGCCTTATGTGAATATCCATGAACCTCATCCCACCGTGAGACAACAGTTGATTAACTGTTACCGCTCCATGCAGACAGTGAACCAGTCCGAAGAATTCTTTAATAATTGTATTGTGATCAAGAATGGCAACTTCAAGAAGCGAGCAATCACGCTTGAGATGAGGGTGGTGGTAGTTGATATCAAAGTATTCCCCAACATTTATCGGACATTTCAGTTTCATTAGTTTGACTGGATGAACAATACACCTGGGGAATACTCCAGCAACCTGGCTAGAGATTTTTATTCATCTTATGTAGCTACACTGATGAACTTTGCTGCAGAAACAAAGACAACGAAATGTTGACAGAAAGACATTTCCATTACTTGAGGTCCACTCAACTCAATTATAGTTCTGGGAAAATCGGTAGATATCTCAGAGGCTACTATTAACATGATGTTGTATGTCCTGAAATACTCTGCACCAACTTCAATTGGCCTTTTTAAGGGCAAACATTATAAAGTCACCAGTGATACTACTACGAAGATACAAATTTCTCGACATAGGGTCTTGCGCAAGATTGCAATGGAAATTGCCATAAATAGGGAGAGTGTAGTTTAGGGCACAACAACGCCAAAACTTATTACAAAAGCTTCACTATCTATTCCAGGTAAGATTTGGTGGGTTTTTGTTCGTGCGCAATTTAGACGGATAACTAATGATAACACATTGTCTCCTTCACTGGCTTCCTTGGTAGCATGCCTCGTGGTTGGTTACCCGATAAATGTGGGGTTGATCATAGAGATCGAGATGTGATAGGGCACTGAATTAGAGGGGCTGAATTTCTTCTCCCTGTCTGATAGGGAAATTATGTCAACAAGTGAACATTACCCCAAACAAGCTAGTTGACCGATGGGGTGAAGTATTTAGACTCACTCAAGTTTCTAAAATCAAAGATGTCGCGAACCATCTCATTGGTGCAAAATTTGGAGTTGTGGGTACTTTGGCGGTTGTTCCGCACGTACCAATTGACATCCCACATGCTGATAGAGGTCCAAAATAGGGAGGGTCATCCCAGCCATCTACAGAGCTACCACCACCACAAGCTTCCGCCTCACAGGGTCAAGGTACCTATTTTACTATTCCTATGATTTTACTTGAGAAATTGGGTGCAGATCAGTGCCAAACCAGGACCTTGGTCGACCATATTGTAAATCAGATGCCATATATAATAGAGTGAGATGTGTTAGCTGTGAAGAAAGAGATTAAAGATAAGATTTATAAGGAGAGGGTTGTGTTAAAAGACATGATGGATGGTTTGGAGAACCTTGTTCAGGATCGATTTAAGGCCGCAGGTTCCGTAGATACTGAATAGTTCAAAGCACAATTGGCTGAGATGCGAACTCAGGTTGGTAAACTGGCTGAAAAACTAGTACAAGTACTCACTCTAATTTTGCCAGATTCTTTGATGCAATTGCTCAATCAGGCACCCTCCACTCAATCACTTGACGATTTATGTTGTGAACTACTCAAGAGTAAGTCCGGCAAGAGGAAACACAGAGCCAAATAATCTGATGAGGAAATACCTGCTGACCTGTCCAGAGAGGAAAGAAGGCAAGAAAAGAAAGAATGCAAGGCATCAAGAAAGGCAGCTAGAGAAAAAAAAGCACGTGAGCAACAATAACTAAATGTAGTGTTAGCTAGAGCTTCTTGTAGCAGAGTACCTATCCCGGTGAGTGGTAGCGAGCCTGATCATGTGTTGAGTTCTGAGAGTGCACCCGCTGATAAGGGTACCGATGCTACTCCGACTACTAGTGCTTAGAGCGTCATAATTATGACCTCTCCTCACAACCCTATTTTGTTTTCTTTATTGACTTTGAAGGCAAAGTCCTTTTTTTTGGAGAGAGAGTGGTGACCAACCTGTCATTCTAAGATGTTAGAATGAATGGAGGTTGACTTTGTGTTTACTGTGAAAACTGGTTTTGTGTTTGTGTTTGTGTTTGTGTTTGTGTTTGTGTGTTGAGCTGTGCAACAGCTAGTTTATGAAAATTAAGGACCTTAATCTAAAATTTAACTATTAGGATCTTTAGATGACATCTCAGATACATACATGATCATTGCTAGTCTGATAAATAAATTGGTGAACCAAGAAATAGGAGAATGTAGTCTTGTGTCAGGTGTGTGTGAGTGTTATTCGAAGTCTAACACTAGGAGCAGAAACTAGAACTTGCCCGAGTAGTCTTGCTTAAATTTGAGAATAACCGGATAGGAAAGGATCACTAGGACATTTTTGTTAAACAACCAAAAAGAACAAATGAAACAACCAAATAAAAGCTTACCACTTGAACCCGATTTTCGCCTAAAAATCAACTTTTGTTCTTACCTAGTAAATATCATATCCGTTGGTATCTGAAGATACTATGTCACAACTCAGGCCAAAAGCATAAGTTGAGGGTTATTGCAATCCGAGCAGAAAAAAGAAGTGAAAAAGAGAGTTCAACCAATGAGCTGAATGTATATAAAAAATGCATATAAATAAAAGAAAGTGTGAAAAAAAGAAAAGAAAATGACAAAGGAAAATAATGTTTGTTAGAATGTGCTGAAATGAAGAAAAAGAGGGAATCGCTCAGAAAAGAGTTGTGTAAATACGAAACTTTGAAAAACCAAGGGACTAGTCACTCATAAACCCAAATATCCATACCCTAGCTTGAGCCTATGTTACAAGCTAATAAAGTCCTACAGTGATCCTATTCCGGGTGTTTGCAAGATAGAGCGTAGAAAGCAAGGGCAAGCCTATGGTAGTTTGTTGTTGGTGTTAGAAGTTCTTTCAAAGTCTGAGCATAGTACTTAGTCCTAATTATCATGAGTGAGGGACTTATTTGGTGTGAGGGCACAATGATTGCAGTTGAGAGTAGATTCTGTTAGCTAATAATTCACAAGCATAAGCATTATCGACTTTGAGTAATGAGATGTCATAGATTGATCCTTGCATGTTAGATTCATAGTTTTGGATACAAATTGTGTGTGAGATGGTTGTTGTGTAATGTCAAAAGTGTTTGAATGATGTGAGGGCTGAATGTATTATTTTCTCATCACTTGAGGACAAGTAATTGTTCTATGTTGAGGGTGTTCATGTGCCGCAAAATCTTGGCACATTTGATACTTGAAAACTAAGGATTAATACTAAAATTGAGTGTATTTTTTGTAGGATCAAGTAAAGATCACGGCCAAATTCACGAACCGTGGTCCCATAACGGTATGTGTTTGTGCTCATGAAGTTGAACCAGTGTCTGGGACTTGGTAAGATGGACTGCATGAGAAACCAAGTGAAGACCGCAAAAGGCTCCACGGATTATGGTCAGTATAACGGCCCGTTGTGATGATTGTGAAGATGATCCAGTACTTAGGCCTCGAGAAGCTTAAATGGAAAGTGACCAAGTGCAGACCACTGGCACATTTACAGACCGTGGTCAGTGCCACAAACCATGGTGTCATCCGTGATAAGTTACAGTGTGCAAGGCTTGAAGAAGGTGTTTTGTGTGATTCCAATTGAAGACCGCGAAGGGCTTCATGGACCGAGAAGCCCTTGACGGGTCGTAGAAGTGGACGTGAAGGGCCCGACAGTCTACTCCTATTTCGAGTAGGACTCTTTTTTAAAATACTTATTTGAATTAATTAGGTCATTTTTTATGTTTTATCTTGTCTGACCATGAACGACGAACAACTTTCTTTTATTCTCAGTTTTTTATTTTCGATGTGAACATTGAATTAATTTCGAAGTTTAGATTTCTGGTTCATGAATTATCGAAGTGGCAAGTTGATTAGCTTATTCTCGTAAGTACTTTCAAAACATGTTTTTGTTTGATATTTCTGAATGTATACTAAAATCATAAGTGGCTAAATACCACAATTGGGGTTGTGGGATCCATGACATAATTCTAATTGTAATTTCCTAAAACTAGTGAAACGCCATTTATGTTTACAAATTGTAATTTAGCTTTTGTTATTCATTTATTCTGATGAGTGCACGCATTAGAGTGAGAATGTATTTGTCATTTTTTCGAGAGAAAAATGATAGTTAGGAAAAAGTTAAATTAATTTGACAAAGTGGAGTCAGGGTTTAAGTTCCAGAGAAAAGAACCTTAAAACCATTGTAGACGAGGGTAAATCATGTAACACTCTAGGACCGAGAGGTATTGAGTGAAAATTGTCTGAGCAGACTAAGAAGTGTCAGATATAGCTAACTCGCATGTACTTTGTAGAGATAAATTGCATGATACTCAACTACGAAAGAACATTAGACACAATGTTATAGGGAATAGAATCCTAGTTTCAGTTAATTATTGAAAAGACTTCGAAACTGATATTTTGTTAATTGTTGAAGTAGACTTTAGTTTGCAACTTTTGTTACCAAAGCGTTAATGCTCAAACCAATTTTACTTTCCGTAATTGTTTATGTACGAAATCATAACGACATTTGAGTAAAACACGACTGTCAAGTCATTTATGTACAAAAGTTCTTTGTGGGATCGACCTCAACTCACGTTGGGTTCTATAAATTGACTTCAACCATTTATATCTCTTAATTGCGGTGTAAGTTTGGACGTTTATCAAATTTTGGCGCCGCTGCCGGGGAATTTCAAGTTTGGAGAGAGTTTTTGGGAGACTTGAAGAAAGAAAAATTTCATATTCCCCAAGTTGGAAGTGGGTCTTCTCCATTGTTCTTCCTTTGCTTAAATCAAGGTTTAAATCCTTATACCCATTTGATTTTAGTATCATTTTAGGTGTATTTTGTTATTTCTTAATATGTGGCTTAAAACCCCATTCTTGGGGTGTGATTTAGCAAATATGTGTTGATATTGTTCTTGGGTCTTGCTTGCTGATAGGATAGATGTATTGTAATAGTGATTTCACCTAGTGGTTGTGGTTTAATTTAATGGATTTGTAGTTGCAAATACAAAACCACCCATGTGTTTTTGGCTTCCCCGAGAGGGAGGTCGCGAAGCCAAGACCTCTAGAGTGATGGCCTAAGGAGTGGGTTGACATAAGGTTCAGCCTGAGAGGGTAGACCCTAGTCCCATATCCTAACACTCAGCTCAAGAGAGTGAGTGTGGTAAGGCGTAGGGTGGACTTCATGCTAAAAATGGGTGTCCGAGAGGAACGCATTTGAAATGGAATAAGTTGCCCGAGAGGGAACTCATTTCCATCTAAAGCTTAGCCTAGTCACTATTATCTTGCAAATTTCCTACCGAAAGCATGTACCCAATGACTGATCTCAACTTATATTGCGGTCACACCCCAAGAACTTGTCCCCGTACTTGATTTTCTTATTATTTTTGTTGTTTCTTACTATTTGTGACAAAACCCCTATTTGATATTTGACACCTTTGTGTCACCCCTTTTAATTTACAATGTTTTTAATTGTTAATGTCTTTAGCTACGACTAGTTTGAACTTAATTTTATTTTTCTACTAATTGTCAAAACCACTCCCTTGGTCATGTCCCCCACCGTTGGTTGAGTTACTATATTATCGACGATCGTAGACACTCGTAGTGTACGTTAGTGTCGTTGGTCACGATAAGCTTCAAAATGGCGCCGCTACCAGGGAGTGGTGTTATTTGAGAATTTTTAGACTAAGGATTTTTGTTCTTCTTTGTTGTAGTGTCACTAACTTTACTTTTAGTTTTATTCTTCGTTGAGTTTTCCATTTAGGTGAGCATGACTGAGTAGAGTAGTGGCAATTTGGTTGAAATGAGCCAAGGAATCCAAAACAACCTCATGCTGACCGCACTAGCATCTCAGCTAAACGACTTGGCCACCAAAATCTCAGAGGTGGAAGTCCAATGCAACAACAAGGGGAGGTATATACCCCTTCATGAGCGGAGAAAGTCTAGATATGGGGGAAAATCATGTCGAGGACACACTTTAAATCATTCTCCAAAAGATCACTGATCAAGATCCGATTTTGGAAGAAATGAAAGAGAATATTGAAGTGTTGAATCAAATGATTGGATCTCATTCTAGATCAATCCGGCTAATCAGGTCACTCCTAAGTTTTACAATGCCTCATCTCCACCCAAATGACATATTGGGGTCACCTAGTGATACTAGGGCCAACCCCAATAATGGAGAATGAGAAAGGACTTGCATCGTGCCACGACGTTAACTAAGGTGCTTCTTGGGAGGCAACCCAAGGTGATGTTGCTTTAAGTTATTCTGTTCGAATAATGGTGTGCTGATTTTGTAGGTTAAAGTGAGAAAAATGTTGAAAAGTGAAAGTTGGCGAGCTAAGGATCCAGTTGGCGAATTGCCGAACCTATCGGGGATTCCGATTTAATCCCCCATTGTGACCCCAAAATAAGGGATGTCCTGTAAAACTCGGCGAGATGAGTATACGTTCAGCGCATCACTGAGTTGATCGGTGACAAGACTAACATCACCGAATGGCCGAGAACTGAACGGTTATATAAATGCTAAAGGTCAAATTTTTGAATCTCTCATTTTCCTCGTTACAAACTCCTCAAAATCACACCAAAGGTACTTTTTCCTAGATTTTTGCTTTCCATTAGTATTTTAGTCGGTGACTAGTGTTTGGGGTTGGATTTATTTGCTACCTAGCGTTTCAAAAAGCAATTTGATCTGCATCAAAGCAAAGCCTCTAAAAGTCCGAACTTATTTTTGATAATGTTGCACTCTCTTTCAATTATAGTACCATGATGATGTGTGCTGAGCCTCTCTGATAGAAATAGGGTGTTGTGATGATATTGTTAATTCAAAAAATTTATCTGAAATGCTTTAATAGTCGATTGCCTTAGTTTTTGTGCTTTGATTTGAATGAACTTGAAGTGGGTGTTGCGTAATCATTGTTAGGTTGGTCGTGCTAAATAACGAAATTGAAATGGCCCATATTTGTGCCAAATAACGAAAAGTGCTCAATGAAGGAATGGGTGACAATATTCCTAAGGGTAATCTTAGTTAAATACCCAAATTTGGCAAAATCGGAAGAAATCTAAGTATTCCGGGGTGATGGAAAGTATGGGTCTTGTGTAAATTTCGTGTATGCATACTTTGATTTCATTTCCAAGGATTGTAAGGTCGATTCTAAGATGTGGGTTGAAATATAGGCACGTTGATTCATTTGGCGAGCTGGGTCGTGCTCGCCAAACGACTCGATGGTTTGCCTACTAGTCTTAGATCGCCCTTCATTCATGACCATAGTGTTGAGAGATCTGTAACTTTTGGCGGACACATTCCTGATCACCTAAAGTAATCGGCGACTCGCCGATAGGAATTTAGACCGCCCTTTGCATGCCCCATTTTGCCCTCTTTCACTGTATCTTTTGGCAAACAACCTTGTCGTCGCCGAAAGTAGTCGTCGTCTCGCCAAATAGACTTTTTCATCGCTACTTTACCTAGATTTCAAGCCAATTCCTTCGGCGAGTTCGACCTAGATCACCAAACAGATTTGGCGACTCGCCGACTGGATCGACGAGTCCTTCTACAATAAGATTCTCTGTGTTTGAGTTGAGTTTTGCCTAATCACTTGATCTTTTCCAGATATGTTACGCACAAACTTAAATAAGCCACCTCAGAAAAAGGCAAAGGGAATTACGATCAATGAAGAAGGATCACATCCTTCACAGAAAAGAAACAAGATCTCCCACCGGGAGATAAAGGCAAACGAAAAAAGCATATTTCTAGAAAAGGGTCAGCTATTAAGCCATATTTTTTCGACCCGGAAAATGAACAACACTTGATTCACCGACATAATAGGCTCAGGGATAGACCTCAATTAACACCTATCATAGTTACATCAATTGCAACTCCTCCGACTACCAAATCAGTGCCACACTTGGCACCACCTTCAATGGCCCCTGCACTCCCCGTAGCTCCACCTCCACCTAGATTGCTGAACAGATTGAAAGGTGATGGTTTACAAACCATTCTAGAAGAAAATTTACTATCTGTGGAGGGTTTGGAGGGTAAGCATGTTGAGGTACTTGACACGCTCAAGTATCATGAGTTCAAGCACTTCACTAGGCCACGGGGCAATTACATCCCTTTCTGAGTTTGCGAATTCTACTTAGCCTATGGGGAGTTGGTCCCAAAAAATAAGAAAAAGTCTAGTGAGTTCCGATCGGTGAAGTCGGTTATGATTAGAGGCAAGGAGGTAGAGTATCACAGCGAGCATATTAATGTTGTATTAAGTCGACCGCTACACTCGGTACTGCCCTACCAGGGTTTGCCTATTGTCCCGTCCCTGGGTGATTTGAAGGGTTGGTTAGCTCTGATGATTTTTGACATCACTCCGAGGTGGTTAGGTGCGGGAGCTACGATTGAGAAGAGACATATGAACATCGCCTCCCGGTATTGGTTTAGCCTCATCAGCAGCACTATCATACCATCCCAGAACGAGTCCATTCTGCGTCATCCTAAGGCAGCTTGCCTTGGTTCTATCATGGCCAGTAGGCGGATCGACCAGGGACTGCTAGTTTCACAGGATATGTCTATGAGAGAGAAACAAACACAAACATCTCTACCTTTGCCTATTATGATCACCGAGTTATGTCGGCGTGCCGGAGTACCCCGGGACCCTACCAGCGATATAGAGGTCACCCCATCTTCTTCCACCAATATCCGTCATATAGAGGCCGAGTTCACACGAGAGGAGGTTGTCAGGAGGAGAGCAGACCCATCAGATACTTCTCCAGAGGTTGATGTTTACACATTGCCAGCAGAGGCATCCTCATCCACTCCGACTTCGGTGCCTTCAAGTATACCCGCTCCTTCTTCCCTTTCACATACTCCAGGTACATCCTCTTCCTCCTAGCCTGCCAGGATCACTCGTGCCATGATCCTGAAGATAGTGCAGTTGGCCTATTCAGCTGATGTAGAGCTACCCGACTAGAAAAGTCCATTCGAGGGATGATCAACAGGCCATGTTAGCAGCACTTACCCCACTTCAGACCGTTATTGATGCCCTGACAGTTAGAGTCATTGCTTACGAGAGCATAGAGGGAGAAGCCTTTGAGTTAGCAGCTTTAAAAGCCGAGATTGCGAGTTTGAGAAAGGACGTAGACTACCTTAAGTCTACTGACTTCACTTCACTAATAGATAGGGCAGATGATAAGGATGCTCCTGAGACCACTGGAGATGTGCAGGGGGATGGCGCAGCACATGCAAAGTCAGACGCAGAGACCGATGAGCAGTTGATATCAATGGATACTGAGGACACACAGGAGAGCAGAGATGAGGGCATATTCAAAGACTTGCCAAAGCTTATAGAGATAGTTGTGCAACCGGTGATCTAGACATTGCCGGCTGAGAAGTCCACATCAGCTCCTAGCAGATCTGGCACTGCTATTCAAGCTGAGACTACTTCGGGTACTAATGCCCATATACAGATTGCTCCATCAGCCACTGAGACCCCGACAGAAAATGAGACTGCATACACAGGGGCTTTCTTCACCCCCATTTTCTCTTTCTTTACTGTGCCTTTTGGATTATGTATTATTTGCATTTGAGGACAAACGCTCTTATTTGTGGTGGGGTGAGACGCACCTTGTTTTGCTTGTTTTGGATACTTGTGTTTTGGTGTACATTTGGGCTGTTTGTTTTTAATTGTGTTTTTAAAACTGCTTTGCGATTGTGTTTGAGTTCATGGCTCCGTTTATTTTTATTTGCAAAATGATTTTGACCCTTTCAAAAAAAATTGATTTGTTTGCACATTTTTGCCACCCCTCGTGAGTTTATGTGGCTGTTCTTTTGCAAAAAATTTGAGCCCAGGTTTCGACCAATACCGAGGACTTGAATACTGCTCTCAATCGAACGAACATGAATGTATGGTTACGATGAGGCTAAATGAAGTTGTATAGACAATATGTGAACTCTTTGCATCTCGTTGTGATTAGCCATTTATCGAATTGATTCTCTTGTAATGACCGCTGCACACTAGCGAAAGTGTGTGGTCATCTTTGACTTAAGTGTCGATGCCTTGTGTGATTAGCTTGCCTTGAACCTTGCATGAATAAACCTAGAATTTTTCCTGTTAGTCTAATTTATTTATAAAGGTGTGCTCTTGAAATGATCTTAGGCAACTTTAAAGAGTGTGAGCCAAATTTGACATATACCTCTTTTGTGGCCTACCCGTGAGCGTGTGAAACTCTTTCGAATACCCTTTGAGCCTAACCTTTCTTTGAAAGAACCTTGATGAACCCTAGACCTTACTTGATCTACTACCTATAATCATCTTGATTTGTGGTTTAGCGAATAGCGGGGTGTGGTAAAAAGGAAAAGGAGAAGTCAAGAAGTACAATAAAAGTCCCCCTTAACCCCTGGTGTTGCAGAACAATGGAAACCCTTTGATGAAAAAAAAAAATATATATATATATATGTGGAATAAAGTACCAAGAAAATCAGGTTTCCAAGCAATCCATGGAGGTAGTAAAAAGATGATTTAGAAGCACTAGAAAAAGAATTGATAAAGAAAAAGAAGGGAATGCCTTGAGAATACCACATCTCACGAGGAAAAATTCAGTGAGCCTAAATGACCACACCGTTGCACTCATCCCCATTACCAGCCTTGGAAAGACCTCTTTAATCTTGAGTAAGCCGAATCAAAAGTCGATTGGAAAATAAGGGCAAACCTATGGATAAAAACATGCATTGTTTTCCTCTTTTTGAGTGTGAGTGTTGCATCTGATTCCTGATCTTGAATTGATTAACATCTGTGTGTGAATATGGAATCATTCTTAATGTGAGGGCATCTAGATACTTCCTGTTGAGCCTGATTGCACAAGTAGCAAGTATTGCGAGCATAAGAATCTTTGGTAATGATGTGTTACAACTTGAATCTTTGAGTAAATAATTGATCCTTGCATAAGTAAATTTGAGTCTGGTTGTGTGCATTCATGGTTTAGTCTTGTGTAGCACTATTTGAGACACCTTGTTGAATGGCTGAAATACAGTTTGCTTGAGGACAAGCAAAAGTTTAAGTTGGGGGTGCTGATGAGTCCACAAATTGGACTCATTTAGGGCCTATTGTGATAGGAATAGTATCCTCAAATGCTTATTTTGTCTCAATATATGATGAAAACTCTTAAGTTTAAGGTATTTGAAGTTTTAGTCGAATCATGGACACTTAGACGCAAAAAGGAACAAAAAGGCTGAAAAGAACGAAGAAGCTGAAACCTGTGCATTGCCAAGAACGCTTGGCGATTCACCGAAGGGACGCACTCCCCCTTTGTTCTAGTACGCGAAGCCTTGAAGGAGCAGGATCAAAAAGGTGATGAAAGGAGTAGTCGACGTTTCGCCAAATAATTCTGTGAAGAAGTACTAGGTCGCCCAATGACACAAAGCACGACCATGCTGAAGGCTAGTGCAAGACGGCGACGAACTACACCAAACGGTGAATCACCGAGTTAATCGACGATTTCGACTAACCTCATCGAAAGATCCACCAGTACTATTTTCTGAAGTTTATAAATACTAAACTTGTTATTAATTTTTAAGAGTCGAACATTTTATTTTAATTTCTACAATAGAATGGTACTTTTTGGGATATTTTCTCTCTAGTTTGGAAAGGGTTTTTGGGAGACTTGAAGAAAGAAGGATTTCATCTTCCCCAAGTTGGAAGTGGGTCTTCTCCATTCTTCTTCCTTTGCTTAAATCAAGGTTTAATTCGTTATACCTATTTGATTTTAGTATCATTTTAGGTGTATTTTGTTATTTCTTGGTGTGTGCCTAAAACCACCATTCTTGGGGTGTGATTTAGCAAATATGTGTTGATATTGTTGTTGGGTATTGCTTACTGATAGGATAGATGTATTTTAATGGTGATTTCACCTAGTGGTTGTTTTTAATTTTAATGGGTTTGTAGTTGCAAATACAAAACCACCCATGTGTTTTCGGCTTGCCCGAAAGGGAGGTCACGAAACCAAAACCGCTAGAGTGATGGCCTAAGGAGTTGGTCGACATGTCAGCCCGAGAGGGTGAGGTCCCATATCCTGACACTCAGCTCGAGAGAGTGAGTGGGGTAAGGCGTAGGCTGGACTTCATGCGGCTAATGGGTGCCCGAGAGGAACGCATTTGAAACAGGATAAGTTGCCCGAGAGGGAACTCATTTCCATCTAATGCTTAGCCTCGTCACTATTATCTTGCAAATTTCCTATCGAAAGCATGTACCTAACGATTTATCTCAACTTGTATTGCGGTCATACCCCAAGAACTTGTCCCCATACTTGATTTTCTTATTATTTTTGTTGTTTTTTACTACTTGTGACAAAACCCCTATTGGATATTTGACACCTTTGTGTCACCCCTTTTAATTTACAATGTTTTTAATCGTTAATGTCTTTAGCTACGACTAGTTTGAACTTAATTTTATTTTTCTACTAATTCTCAAAACCACTCCCTTGGGACACGACCCCAACCCTTGGTTGGGTTACTATATTATCGACGATCGTAGACACTCGTACTGTAGGTTAGTGTTGTAGGTAACGATAAGCATCAACAATATCCACCGATCATCCTAAAAAATTGAAATAACATGACATAATTAAATGAGGGATCCTCTGGAAGCTAGGGGGATCACCAAACAAATCTAAAACTCGACTAGATCAACGAAGCGTTGGTTCATGATCCTAGTAACTTGTATTTGCATCATGAAATATGTAGGCCAAATTGCATTAGTACATGCAATGTATGAGTATGTAAGGGGAACACTGAACATAACTTACAAGCTTGAACTGATATAAAGGAAATATACTCACCTCGGCTCTACTCAAATCATGGATACTCAACTCATTGCAATATAAAATGACGTTTAAAGTTCATTTTATATAATAACTCAGTTTGTATGTAAAAATAGAAAATAACTCTATTTGGGATATTCTCTAAACAATAACCATCACTATGAGCTATGTAATGATACAACGTCTCCCCCACGCTGCCAGAATAGTCCAATACCTTGTCTGGATATAGAACTCCTCAACTAAGTGGATTGACTAGTCTATGCTTAAAATCAATAAGGAATCATCTAAAAAGTATGACCGTTTTTACCCATGTTGGCTACATAGTTTATGGGGGCTGTGAGTTGTTAGAACTCTCACCCATATCGGTGCTCAATACTACTCCCAAAATATAACTTAACTCATTATATCTTAAAAACATTTACTCATCCTCAACTTTGAGATTATTACTCAAAATTTTTCCCTAAAAAGAGATCATACTCAAAGCTGCTCATGAACTCTTTTGGAAATCAGTGTTTCCTCTTTTCTTATATGTAAAAACATTTCTCTTGCAAATACTTAGTTCCCATAATTCATTTTAAAGAAAATGAACTCAACTCTACTCTTCCTCAAACTCAAATGCTCAAGTCTTAAAACAAATTTAAAGATTGTGCAAAGACTTCTTAAAATGACTCGGAAAACACTCAAGGCTTGACTATTTGCTCTACCTTCAATTTGAATTATGAATTCAAGAATAATAATTTGGATTGTAGGACCTCCCGATGATTTAGGAGGGTTAAGATAGTTGATCATAAGAATGACTGAAGATCCAATTTAAAGAACACTGGCGCGACATGAAAATTTAATTAAATATTTGGTCGCGAAATAATTTTTGAGGCAGAAGTCTCTTTATCCTCTCTGCGACGCGGAGAGGGGATGATTATCTGGGGACTGAAATTCTAAGCGCCTCCACGACGTGGACTAGGGCACAATTATTTTCCCAATCTTTTCCTCTCCTCCAAAACTTGATTCAACTCATACCCACTTCAAATCTAATGTAAAAATCCACAAATTCTCATAACCCTGAACATTTTTAGCAAAACCCATAGAAAGAACTAATCAAATAACTCAGCTATTATGCAAAACCATCACCTCAAGGATTTCCAAGACCTCAACTTTATCAATTTATTTAAAGAACTCAATAATTAACTTTAAGAATGAATTCATGGGGAAGTGTTTACATAATTGATGAGAGGGTGAACAAACCCAACACTGTGAAAGCTTACATACCTCGTTTTGGAAAAACAAACCCTCAATTTCGCAAGAACCTTGATGAACACCTTGAACCTTCCCTTTTTTCTTTGCTAGAATTCCCTTCTAAAACCCTAAGCGTAATTAGAATTTGTAAAAACTGAACCGAATCAGTTTAGACCCCTAAAACCTTACTAAGAACATTTTAAATTGAAGGGGTAATGAAAAGACTACAACACAATCTATTTTTAGCTACAAAATATAAGCTACAAATTCAAAAATCGTGGCTATTATTTAACAATAGCTACAAAATTTAGAATTTTATAGTTATTTAAAAATTCATAAATTTTCTTAGCCACAAAAATTAATTTGGCGAAGCTAAATCCTCAATTTTGTTACAATTGCTAATAATTGTGGCAATAATTATATGAATGGCTACAACTTTATTGCTACAATTCAATTTTGTAACTGGTTAAAAAAATTTGCCACACAATAAAAGTTATTGTAGCAATAGCAACTCTTTAACCACAATAAATTATTTGAAACAAAATGATGCAGCTAAATAAATACTTTTGCTTCAAGTTATAAAAACTTGTGGCAATAGTTAAATGATATAACCACAAGTATTTTGCTATTGTAAAATTGTGTAGCTAATTATTAATTTTTGCCACGAGTTGAAACTTACCATAGTAATAATAACCTTTTAGCCACAATAAATTATTTAAAATAAATTATTATAGCTAAATAAATATATTTTCTTCAAGTTGTTAAAAAATGTGGCAAAACTTAATGTTATAGCTATATATTTACTGCTTTAATAAACTTCGTAGTTAATTTTTTGGGTCACACGATGAATTTTTTTGGTATCAATGATAATTATTTTATCCATACATGTTTAATTAAAACAAAATATTATGGCTAGGTAAATATTTTGTTTTGCGTACTAAAAAGTGATGACAATAATTGGGTGAATAGCTATAATTATTTGTCATGACGAGATGATATAGCCACAAATATATCATTATGTTAAAATTTTATCGCTTATAATTATTTTTTACCGCGGGTTCAAATTGTTGCAACAATAATAATCTTTAGCAACGTCAAAATATACCTTTCTTGCATCTAAATTTAACTAGAGTTATTAATCATTCAATTCAATTTTACACAGTCTTACTTGTAAGTTTCAAATATAGTTCAAATGAATAGGTAATTATATTTAATTGATTTTAATTAATTAGTCATATCAAATTTAAACAAAACTTCACGAAGTCTCACCTTAAACTTCATCCTGATCAAGTGCTTCCATAATTGTTATTTGTATTAAACAATTTCAGTGACTTTTACTTTCCTTTCATGCTTGAATTTTGATATTTTATGGAGTTCTTCTTTTAGGTAATGTGGAGACTGTAGCTGTTCTATTATTTCTTTGTATTTTATCATATAAAGACTTATTATATTGTTGTTTGCAATCATGATGGGTACTCCTCAATTTAAAAAAGAATTACCCCTCTCCTTTTTCGGAAATATTTTAATTTCACTTTTTCGTATGGCATGTTTAAGGTCACAATATTAAAGGGTATTTTGGTTCATTTGACATAACTTTAATTTGGAACTACATGATTGAAAAATCTTTTTTATTTTATTAAACTCCGTGTCACGTCAAACTTGATCATTCTTTTGGAAACAGGGGAGTATTGTTTTATACTAGCCTCAATGTCGAAGTTCATTAATGGAATTGTTGTATTGTGTATATGATATATAAACCTCAATACATTTGAGATTTAAACAGTCAGTACCCAATCTTGCAATAAGAATACAAAGTAAATTAATAACACAATTTTAGACCTTGATGTAAATTTTCATCTAATGTAGAATGACAAAAGCATATTCTACATCAACAAAATTGCAAAATCTATGAGAACGATGTTGGTTATATAAGAAAAAAGCTCCCTTCTTTTTTCGGGGGATGTGAAGCGGTATGAAACAAAAATACCTAACATGTAATAACTCTCCCTGGAATAAAATCATTATAAGGTCATGCAAACTTAAAGACATATAGTATAAGATCCACTATATATACAAATGCAACATATATTTTGCTTTTAGGGGTATATTATTCCTCTAGCTGTTATTGGATATTTAAATTATGAATGTTCATAAAAATGTTTGGAAGGACTAATTCATATATATATATATATATATATATATATATATATATATATACTAGCTTTGACGCACGTGTGTTGTAGTAAATATCAAACCATGTACCACTCTATTTTTAAAACTAATGTGAATATTATTAAATAAAATATTAGTCACTCTTAAAATCTCTTAGTTACACCTCTTAAATATACTTTCTCCTCCCTTTCCCATAGTGTGTTACTTTGTTATTATTGTATTGTTGGTGTTCTTACTTTTAATATAATATAATATAAATATTGATATAAAATATAGAAGATATATTAAAATAGATGTTTTTAGTTGGAGTTTTAGAATAATTTAACATTCATGTTAGGGAGTGTTCTAATTTCATTGAACTTTGAGATTTTTTAAGTCTGTAAATCAAACTTGAGGTTTTAAGAAGAGAAAAATATAAATCACAAAACAAGGCGTAGTTTAAAAATGTGGGGAAATCCCTCCATTTATAGTTAAATATATATAGTATTAGTATGTGCATATTGTTTCTTATCATAAAAATATAGAAGATATACTAAATAGGACATTTTAAGAAGAAGAATGAATATTTTTTTTTAAATGTAGTTAAAAATTTTGACGAAGCCCCTCTTTTTATCGTCAACAAAGGGTAGTGTATGAAAAAATTGATTATTGTGCTTTATCAAAAAGAAGTCACAACCCTATAGAAAAGTCACAAGCCTTAAGAAATGTCATAACTCATCGGAAAAGTCATAACTCTTCGGAAAAGTCACAACCCTTCGGAAAAGTCACAACTTTTCTGAAAAGTCGCAACCCTATAAAAAAGTCACAACCCTTCAAAAAGGTCACAACTCATCGGAAAAGTTATAACTCTTCAAAAATGTCACAACCCTTCAATGTGAAAAGGGTGTCTTCCTTTAATATAATATAATATAATGTTATACAAATAAATAAATATAATACAATATAAAATACAAAAGATATACTACATTTGGTGTTTTATGTTTGAAGTATTATAATAATTTAACATTTAAGTTAAGTAGTTCATTCTTTTAAGGCAGTATATATAGATTTAAAAAAAATGTAGATATAGATTGGTCTAATTTTAATTTTATATGTTTAAAAAATAAATTAAAGAAAACTTTTAATCTAAAGATCATATGTAGAATATATAAAAATGTCTTTTAACTTTGTGGTCTTAAAGATGCACGCCCACCCCCAGGAAAAAATAACATTCTATATTAAATTGAATAAAAATAAAAGTACAATAAATAAAGGAAACAAAAAAGTACTTATTAAATGTAGTTTGGACTCTTCAAACAAGTTTTTGATCAAATACTTTTTCTCCAACAGTTGAGACTTTTCAGATCCTGAACACCAAGTTGTAGTTTGTGCAATAAAAAATTATTTAACTTCTTTTCAAGTAAAAGTTGTTGCAAAAGTATATTTATGGCTATTAAAATGAGTACACATTACTTATCAAGATACTCTTCTCGTTTAAAAAGTTGAGTTATTTTATTCTCCTTGGTGCATCATTTTTTGTTGATCTATCTAATTTACCCACAAAAAATATTGTAATTGCATAATTGAGTGTTTTAAGTTGGGCGTATTATAGTAAATATAGAATATATACTAAATTGAGTGTTTTAAGTTGGGCGTATTATAGTAATTTAACATTCAAGTTAGGGAGTTCATGCTTTTAAGGTAGTTTATATGTATATATGTATATACATATACTGATGAGCGGATGAAGTGATCTCAACAAACTCTTGTTGTGGATCCTAAGATCATGTATTGTAATGACCCTAAAGGTCATTTTTGGAAATTTTTCATAAAATGACCGTTTTACCCCTCTCGATAGTTGCCCCGAGTCCTAATTGTTGTATTTTCGAAGTTGGTTTGAAGAAAAATTGATGAAAAGTTGAGTTTTTGGAAAGTTGAGTTTTTAAGAGTTAAAGTTTGGTTAAAAGTGCTATTTCGAGTCATTTGGAATTTCGAGACTCGAATCAGATTTCCGTCGATTCCAGCAGTTTTAGAATGTCGAAACGGGTCTGTGAGAATTTACGGAGTCGAATTTGGAGTTAAAACGAAGATTTGAGATCCTAAGTTGCAAAAATTGTGAAATTTTGATCAAGAGTTGACTTTGGACAACAAACGAGGTTCCGATGCTCGAAATGGAATTCTGAGGGCACCGTTGGATTCAGGGGGTGATTCTAAGTCTAGAATGAGTCTTGGTTAAATTTTTAGAGGCCCCGAGTGCGTTTCGAGTTTTGAGCCTAAAGTTAGTTTCTTGACGCCTTATCGGATACCGGGTCAAGGAGACCTCGAATTCAAATTCCGACGATTTTATTGAGTTCGAAATGTCAATTTCAAGCTAGTAGCATATTTGGTTTGTGTTCGGGAAGTACCAAATGAGTTTTGGGTGAGCTTTTAAGCTTCTTGGATGCTTTGACAATATTTCAGCAAATTGTGGCAACTAAAGGGTTCATTATTAGTTTTAAAGGTCAAAAAATTATTCCGAAGGTTCTGAAATATTGAGCATGAATTATAGGACTTATCTGCAAATTTTGGTGCATTTTCGCTAACCCGAGATTGGACTTTTATCGCAAATAAGATATAATTGTTTACCGAGTAGAAATGATATTTGACTGGGCAAATGAGCATGAAATTGAGCTCCGATTGAACGAGCAGGTCCGTATCATTATTTAAGACATTTAAAAAAAAGAATCGGGTCATTTCACTATCGTATGAGGAAATTACGGCATTTTTAGTGAAAGATTAACTGCTGTTTTTCTGGTGCATAACAGCCATGTACTGTTATAAAAATCTCAGACTGTGTTCATTTGGTGTTTTGAGCATATCGGGAGTTCTAGAGATCGGAATGGAGTGATTCTTACGGGTTTATTCTTGAATTAATGTGAGGGTTAGTATTCAATCTTCAATTCGACATTTTCTCATAATTTCTTTATCTGTTTTTTTTCCTATCCGTAAATCTCTTGGGAAAAATTGGGGTTTTATCGATTCCTTTTTGATGAAAAAAGGTATATTTACGATCCTTATGTTATGGGTAAACTGATTTTAACATAAAATTATTGATTCATCGATTATTTTCATCATATTAACCGCGTACAATTTGGACTTTCTCGGTAAAGTTAAAGTTTGATAAATTGAGAATTTCAAGGTCGATCTTAACTCCATTTTTGATGAAATTTCATATTTGAACTTATCTAAGCATGGATAAGATGTTTTTCAAGAGATATTTCATTTTCGAGTCGGGGTTTCGGATCCGAATATTTTAGGCTTCTTCAAGAACGTGGATCTTCCTTCAAATTGAGTTTGTGAATTGATTTCAACTCCGTTTTCAAACTGAATTTCACAATTAGCTTCCAAATACTTTAAGGATCATTTTACATCAAAAATTTCCATATTTGGGTATCGTTTTTCGATATGAGACTTTTGGACCGTTTTGCCCTTTTTCCCTAAATTTCTTGATTTTGGTGTCATTGGACTCGAATTGTGATTGTGAATAATTGTTTGAATAGATTATCGTGATCCGGATTATACTCGAAAAGGAAAGGCTCAAGTCAAGTAACTTTTGGAGTTCGTTTTAAGGCAAGTGGCTTCCAAACTTTGTAAAACTCTTAGACTACGCATGACTACTTTCCTAATTGTGTTGGGCAGTAATGGGGATTGATGATGAGTTTTATTTGTTGATTGAAATTGTTGTAAATGAAAGATGGGGAATAAAACGAGCTAAATGTGTTATATGTGACTTGAATTTGTTGAATAAGTCATGTGATAACTGATATTGAGGGGATAGAAGAGCATGAGTAGGCTATGATTGATACAGACATTGATGTTGAGACAGATGATGTGTAATACTATGATGTGGTCGTGATATGGTTGTGATTGAGACAGGTGATGTGTAATACTATGATGTGGTCGTGATATGGTTGTGATTGAGACAGGTGATGTGTAATACTATGATGTGGTCGTGATATGGTTGTGATTGAGACAGATGATGTGTAATACTATGATGTGATCGTGATATGATTGTGATTGATGACATGTGCATATTCATTATTCATCCCATGTGTGAACTATCTGTTGCATGAGTTCTGAGACACTGATATGAGGATGGATGGATATGAGACACAGTTGAGACTAGCTCCGGCTAGAGATATATGAGATGGACTAGCTCCGGCTAGCGATTTGGATGCCGATGGGATCTGGTTCCGGCGGTGATACATGGTCCATGTGTGGCCCCCATGGGTTCTGATTTGAGTATTCAGCGCGGACTGATTACGTCAACAGATGTGTATCGTAGGACAGACATGCATCACGACTACATGACATCATTATTGCATTTTGCATCGCATTTGCCTTATCTTTGTCTGTGATGTGTGGATTGTATCGGTTTACCCTTCTTATGTGGAATTTGATCTACTTGCTCTTATTTGTTGATCTGAGGTTGATGAGGATATACTGTTGGTTCTGGCTGTTGAATATGATCTGTTTAGTATAGGTTGGTTGGTTTGCTGCTAGATTGAAGTTTCGGTGGTTCGGTTGGGATTGAAAGGAGTTGTTTGTAGCTGCTAGTTTTGCTTAGTTTAGAGTTACTTGCGAGTACCTGTGGTTTTCGGTACTCACCCTTGCTTCTACACAATTGTGTAGGTTGACAGCTCTTTCAGATTCGGCCTAGTGTTTTCTTTAGCAGATTGAGCTTCGGGACATACTCGAGAGGTAGCGGTTCATTCCAGACGTGCCCTTGAGTTATCTTTACTTTCAGTTTTGTTCTATTCGAGAACTATACTCTGAGACTTGTATATTTTTATTCGAATTCTGTATTTAGAGGTTTGTACATGTGACAACCAAATTCTGGGTAGTGTTGAGTCTTAATTAAAGTCTTCCGCTTATTTATTATCTTTTATTCTCATATTTCTACTTCTCTATCATTGTGGTTGGGTTAGGCTGACGTGTTCGGTGGAAAATGGACACATACTATTACATCCGGATTTGGGTGTGACATGCATCTACATCATTAAAAGATGCAGGTCGAATGACATCAGTACATTGAATGTACGAGTATGTAATATAGCTGAATAACAAATAACTGAAAGAAAGGACTGAAATAGATAACAATGTACCCAAGCTGAATGTAAAGAAATAAAGGAGTAAAGTCATTTAAAACTTTACAAAATACTTTCTCATCTCTGAACTCAACATAATAAGTGATATATAAAAATACACTTTAAATACACTTGTGCAGGTTCTAAAAATGAAGGGAACTTGTGCAGGGTAGTTCTAAAAATACTTCCTCCGGTTTGAGATAATTTCTCAAACTACCCTCTTAAAAGAGGTAACTACTCTTGAAATATCTTTTGAACTCATAATTTATTTAGAAATCTTTGTTTCTCTTCTATCAATGCAAAAATTGATACCTCTGGGAATACATATAGTCCCCTTATACTCTTACTCAATTCATACTTGAAAACTCATTCTCAAAAGCATATCAAAGTCATATTTTATTATGATCATTGATGACTCGGGAAGTCATACTGCATTAACACTGATGGTATATCTAGATACCATACTGCTCATACCTTGACAGCATACTCGAGAAGTCATACTGCATTAACACTGATGGTATATCTAGATACCATACTGCTCATACCTTGACAACATACTTGATTGTCATACTAATCATGTTCTAGAAACTCTTTTCTCAAAACTCATCTTTACATTCTCAAAACTCAGTTCAAGAATTCAAGTGTTGGCTTTAAAAGGCTTTTCAAAATTTATAACTCAAAATAGGGTTCATACTGAAATATATATATGAACAAATCAACTCAAGGATCTCAATAACAATATAGGAACTCAATAATTAGGAACAATTTTAAAAAAAAGAAACATGAACTCAAGAACTCAAAATTAACTTATCTTAAGAATACTCAAATCTAGGAAACGAATACTAGATTATTCTTTTACTGATCTAAAAGTAGATGTAGGGTGTGAGGATGAACTAGTACAACACTATGATAGCCTTACATACCAGGAAGAACAAGGTTTTTGAATAATCTTTAAAATGAACTTAATTTGAAGCCTTGAAAACCCTAACTTGAAGGTAAACAATCAAGAAAACGTTTGTTGAGATTCTTGAATTAGTTTCTTGAAATATCTATGATCAAGAATTATGATTTTCATTAGTGATCCATAATTGTATGGAAGAATTTGAGTTGAAAAGAACGAAATTCTTGGAGAAGGACTTACCTTGAAGAAAAATCTTGAAAAAGATTGAAAGAATCTTGAATGGGGTCTTCTACTTTGATTTTTTCTTAGGGTTTTGCCTTAGGGTTTGAGAGAGAAGAGAATTATAGATTAAGAGATGAAAACCTGATTGTTTTGGGTCTTTAATTAGTTAAGAACTTAGTTTAGGGTTTTCTTAGAGGTTAAAAGACAAAAACAGCTCTTTTTAATGTCTTTCCATTGGCTAATTCGTCACTGCAATGTACCAAGTTACTGAAATGGTCATAACGTTTTACTCAAAATTTGGATTGACATGAAATTGGTGGCGTTGGAAAGAGGATTCAAATACCTTTAATTTAATAGGTGATAGGCGACTTAACACTTTATATTCTAAGAGATATGGTCATTTGAAGTTGACCTAAGTAGAATCTCACATCAAAACTTAATTGGTAAGGGAACTTTCAACTCAACTTTGTGCTATGAGTTTTTAGTGATCTTAAATGTTATCCAAAATCATTCTCATATTAAAGAATTTACCGTTACAAATATGAGCAATTTAAGAATAACCCAATAAGACCTTATGTGCAAATAAAGAATAGTTTAGGTCTTTGCTTAAACATTTCGAGGGGTCTTTGAGTTTCAATATGAGATTCTACTTAGATCAACTTCAAAGGGTCATATTTCTTAGGAAATAAAGAATGTGGTGGCCCATGACCTATCAATTTGAAGGTGTTTAAGTCCTCTCTCCGATGCCGCCAAGTTTTCTTAATTTCGAGCTCGGAGTAAAATGTTAGGCCTGATGTAGTGAAGCCTCTCTTTTAAGACACCTCAATCATTTCTAGAGGGGTAATTGGGTGTTTTCCTTTTTCCTTCTAAGCCTAAGCCACGTTTTTCCTTCACCTAGTTAAGGGTCTAATCAGTGTTAAAACATCTTTCACGTTCTTTAACATTTGGGAAAATTAGAGCGAGGTTCCAAGAGGAGAAAAATCTAGGGTTCAAGCGTTCTTCAAGTTTCCATCAATTTTTCCAATAACCTTTGCTCTTCCAGGTATGTAAAACTTCTCACAGTGTTGGAGTTGTTTGTCTTCACGCTCTACATCTCAATTTAGTCAAGAAATCTTTATATCTAAAGGATTCGTTCGTAGTTCTTGATTTTTAGTCAATTCTTTAACAATGGAGGTTTTGATTCTTCGGTTTTGTGAAGCTTTGGTAAAATATATGTTTTCAAAGAAATTGTATGCAAGTTCTCATGTGATCATGTTGGGTTTGAGAATCAAGAAGAGTTTATGAGAAATTTCTCAATTTCAAACTAAGTTGGGGGTTCTAATATAAGCTTAAAAATTCATCGGGGCGTTGGGGAAGGGCCTGGGGCGGCACACTATGATAGTGCCAAGGCCTGACTTTAGAAGTTCAGTCACTGGGGCTACGCACCAGCAGTATACCAAGGCATGACTTCTGATTTTTAGGGTTTAGCACCCTGCGCCAGCAGTATGCCAAGATATGGTGGGCCGATTCTTTTCTCTTTTTCATCCAGCACATGTTCCTTTAAGTTGTGCACGTGTCCCCTCTCTATATTTGCTCGTATGAACAACATTGACCCTTGAAAATCCCTACATATCCTAATCACGTGTCTAAGTGTGCATTCAAAACTAAAGTGAGTTTACATGAAAAGTTTAAGGAAACTATTTTTAGAAAATAAAAATAAGAGTTTTCAGTTACTATGCATATTGATCTTGGCCTTGAAAAATAAGTCCACAAGAATACGTTTAAATGTAAGCATGAGTTATGTTTTTGAAAAGTACTTCAGTAAAGTAATAGCCCCTTTCCTTGTAAAGGGTGAATTGAGCATAACTGATATTTATTATTTTAGGAGTACAATCGAGCACCGAATTGGGTTAGAGTCTTTAATAAGTCAAAAGTCCCCTAAACCTACGTAGCCAGCATAGGATATGATAGCAATAATTCATTATGTGACTCCTCACTACCTCTGAGAAGGCCTATAGATGGATCCATAGTTAAACTATCATCCTATACCCCGAAAAAGTACAGGATGACCCTTGCAACGTGGGCGAAACGTTGTATCATTGCTAGGCTTGTGGTAATGGTTGTCGGTTAGAGAAACTCCCCAAAAGTAAAGTATATTATTTTTATATTTCTTTTAATACATACCTTATTGTAAAATTTACATGGTTTATCACTCATGTTCATGGATTGAGTCAGTTGAGTTGTTTTCAGTCATTCAGTTCAGTTATTTGTTCATCAACCATATTACATACTCGTACATTCAATGTGATGATGTCATTTGACTTGCATCTTTTATGATGCAGATACAAGTGTTCAGGATCATCAACATGTGCTTTGTTGAGATCATCTTACACCCGTAGACAGTATTTGGTGAGGCATTCTTGCTTATGAGAGATTCAAACTTCATTTCAGTTTTTAGTAGTATTTCAGTGACGTTGAGTTTTGTCCTGAAATCTATTTTGAAAAAGTTAGAGGCTTCATAGACGGACAAAATTAGATATTTTTCATTGTTTCTCATGAAGTTTATTTAACCTATGAATTATGTTAAGTATTTCAAGACTTCATTTTAAAACATTCCTTGGAATGTCTAAATGTTCATCTATTTAAGCTTCCACGTATCTTTAAGAGTAACACCTCACTTTTTGAAAGAACTAGAAAGAGTTAGAATTGGAAAGAAACATTTTTTTTGGAAATAATCAAATTTGAAAAGTTTGACAAAGTTAAGCTAAGTATGAGTTTTGGGTCTATTTCAAACGACCATAACTCCTAGATCTGGATGTATTAGATGTGTAACAAGATACCGTAGGAAATATCATTGAATTATATTTCCAACGCCACAAGGTTTGCTCAATTTTGAGTTCGTATGAGGGAGATATGTCCATTCGAAGTTGGGTTGTCTAGATAAGAAAAGTCAAAACCAGATTTTAGAAGGGTATTATGGTCTTTTGACTACCCAATTAATTAAATTCGTTTTTGGTAATTAAGTTGGGAACAAAACACATTGGATTCAGTTTATGCTTCATAAAAATAAGTTAGGGTTTTGAGAGAAGAGAAAAGAGGAGAGGATCAAGGCGTTCGTCGAGGTTCTTGCATTTTGTTGCGGATTTTCGCCATGGGTTTAATCGCAAAGAGGTATGTAAGCTTCCATAGTGTTGAGTTCCTAACCCTTTTGAAATTATATTCCTAATCATGGAACTATTATATGTTATCCATGAAGTCTTTAATTTCAGTAGTTCATGCCCATAATTCCGTATAAACCGTACGAGTCAAGAAATCTTCAGATGAGGAGTATAGTTGAGTCCTTGAGTTGAGTTGTTCATGCCCATAATTCCATATGAACCTTATGAGTTGAGAATTCTTGAAATGAGTAGTATCATTGAAGTTCTTGAGTTCTGAGTTGTTGAGTTTCGAGTATCGAGTTCTTTGTATGGTTATTGAAAACCTTGAATTGAGTCGTTCACATCCATCATTCGGCATGAACCCTATTTTGAGAAGTCTTTTACAACATTTTCTAAACTTGTTTTAAGACTTGATCACTTGAGTTGACAAAGAGTAGAGTCGAGTTCATTTTCCTTAAAATGATATATGGGAACTAAGTATTCCCAAGAGTAAATGTTTTCATATTTAAAAGAGGAGGAAACTGAGATTTCCAAAAGAGTTTTGAGCAGTTGAGTAACATCTCTTTTTAGAAAAAAGATTTTGATTAATAATCTCAAACCACCGAAAGAGTTATGTTTTTAAAATATATAAGCTCAGTATATTTTGGGAGTAGTATTGAGCACCGATATGGGACTAGTTCAGATAACTCAAGTCTCCATAAACCATGTAGCCGACGTGAGTAGAAAGGGTCATACTTTTTAGATGATTGCTTAGTGCTTTTTAGCACATACTAGAGGATGCACTTAGTTGAGAGGTCTTATACCTTTGCAAAGTATAGGACAGTTCTGGCAGCGTGGGCGAGACGATGTATCATCACATATATCATAGTGATGGTTGTCGGTTAGAGAAATTGCCACAGAGTTCTATTGTATTTTTATATACACACGGAGTATTATTGTATTTTTCAATATATTGGGTTGCTATCTACAATTTTATAGCTTTCCATATATATTGCATCTTTTACTATTTCTTTATCCTTGAGTATCATGAGTTGAGTATTTCAAGTTGAGTATCTTGAGTTGAGTATCTTATTCTTGATTACTTCTAAGTTGAGTAAGTTTGAGTAGTTTTGAGTATCCTTGAGTATTCCTTGAGTTGAGTAAGTTTGAAAAGAGATATGTATGTTTCCTTTTATCAAGTTAAAGCTTATGTTATACATTAGAATTCCCCTTACATGCTAGTACATTCCACGTACTAAGCCATTTGGCCTGCATCATTTCATGATACAGATACAGGTATTCAGGGTGATCAATAAGAGCTTCGTTGATACCACATAGAGTTCTAGTCAGCTACGGTGAGCCTCCTTGATTCCAGAGGATTATATTTACCTTTCAGTTATATCAGTTGTTAGGACGTCATGGGTCTTCTCCCGACTTCCATCTTTGTCATTTAGAGGCTTCATAGATAGACAGTAGAGTCTCAGAATTTGGTTCAGTTATTTGGTTAAATGTTTTAAAGACTTCAGTTGCCCATTTTATGGAGAGTTTAATAATTTATTTTATTCTGAGTTTTCCATTTGGGTTAAAGATTTGCAAAGTTGAGTTTATTGAATTTTATTCAGTTCTTAAGCTTTGTATGCTTGAGTTATTCTTCCACTTGTAGTCAGCCAGGATGAGGGTTCATTTGGGGACTAGCAATGGTTCTCGAGTGCCGGCCACGTCTAGGGTATAGGCTCGGGTCGTGACATTAAGAGTCATGTGAGTCATAGTTAGCTAGACCAAGGGTTCACTTAGGCATCAAAAATTGTTCTCGAGTATCGGTCACGTCTAGAATGTAGGCTCGGATCGTGACAAAAGTTACTCCCGCTAAAAACTCAGGTATCGCTGAAGTGACAAGCCCTTCGCTTAAGCGATAGGACCTTTTCAAAAGGGAGGCCTGCAACACCATAAAACATAGCCAAGTTTCAACACCTAAAGGACCCTCAGGATTTATTCAAAATCCTGTAAACACAATCCGCATATGCACCTCGACGTTCTGGACTCTATGGAACCATCAAAACACAAATCTGAAGTTTCCTTGAACCGACATCCATGAAAACCAAAAAAACTAACACAACATGTAAAAAGGCTTTAACAAGCTTGGGACCTCTAAAAAATCAACGAAGACCTCATCGATGCCTAAAACCATCCCCCAAATCCAATTTAACTCTTGGAATTCCGATCCAAGCATTCAAACCCCGAATGTTGACCAAAGTCAACCCAAAGGCTAAATTACCATAATTTCACAACTTAGGACTTCAAATCCACATAAAGACTCTGAATCTAAAATCGACACCTCTCACAGACAAGATTCTAAATTCCAAAACTAGTACAATCGACGGAATTTCATTCTGACACTCAAAACTCCAAAAGACTCTGAAAGCTACTTTTCAGCAACTTAGCCTTTTAAAATCAGAAACTTGCTCAAGTTCTCAACTTCTCAATTCTAATACAATCTTTCAAAAATTAACATAAAAAGCCCTGCGGTCGATATAAGAAGGGGAAAAATGGTAATTTTATGAACCTTTCCAAAAAAGATTTACTGAGTACTTACAAGTAGATTGAGTTAAGGGAGGTGAGTGATGGTTTAGCTAGATGACAAAATTAGTTGGTGGATTTGAATTTAGGAATTTTGCAGGAAGGACTCTGTGTAGACAACGTGGGTGGTTTTGAGAAGTCATTATATGATAGAATGGTTAGGCGATGATTGTTTAGGAAGGTGAAATTGTTTTTAGTGTAGGAGTTGGCAGTGGACAAAGGTGGGGTGACTTGAGCTAGAGTGTATGGGTTCAGTGTTAGTAACACTAGGTGGTAATTGAAGGATCGGGGTCCTAAATTGTATCTTCAAGTGCAAGTATCTTGATTATTGTGTGATGTTATGTGGTGGATTCGGATCGATCGATGATGCCTACCAGTATGTTTTGTTTGTACTGATACTACTCTTGCTATACCACTTGACATAGTATGGTTGTAGGATTAGTGATGTTTCTTGGGTGAAGGCAAAGGTGATCATTTGACAACTTTTACTCATGATGAGAGATGTGTCTTATTTTATAAATTGTATCCTCTTAGAAAATTCTTATACTAGTTTTTATTAGTTCCTTAGGACGAATCAATGTATTTCTCAAAAGTACTTATTGTAAATAAATTTAGAACTTATTTTGTATTTAATGGCGATTAATTTATATTTTATTAACTATTGCATTTCATATTTCAATTTGCATTTCAAGTTCAATTTAGTACATCGACTATGAGAAATTTTTTGTTTCACCCGTCAAACTCATCCAGAAAATCAAAAGTGCAAATAAATCATAAAATATGTTGCAGATTTGTCAAAACGTCAAATAACTTATTCAAAGTATTCTATCAAATATTTACTATAAACTCTAAATTTTATCTTTTACTTTTTAGTCCTTTATCATTACAAATAGTGTATTCAAACTTAGAAAGTTGTATTTTACCTCTAATCTCTCTTCTAGTAATTGGTAATTTCCACATTTATATACTTATATGACAAATAAGTTATGACTTGTTTCCGCAATTTCAGCTATTTCCATATGATTAATAGATTCTAGTATATCGGAAAAAAATTGACTTACCTAATAGAGGATTAGTGAATGTTCTTCACGATCCTTCAGATTTGGATCATAAAAGTTATGTCTAAATAGTTTTATGTACTAAGCACCGAAAAAACAGGGATCCATCTATTTGTTATGTTGATTATAAAATATTTTGTAAATATATGTAATTGAAGAATATGTGATAATGAGATGTCAAATGGCCAATTTAAGTAAGATGGTCAATGTAATAAATATATTCAAAGTTAAGTTGAATGGCTGTAAAAATTAAGCCTCTAAATATTAGAAATCAATTCACACATGATGATGATGATCACAAACAAGGGAGGAGGTTAGTAAAGGAATACATATTCAAGAATTCCAACTTGTTACATGAAGGTTTTACTCACTCCTCCTTCCAAGAAAATGGTAAATCATATGAGAGATTGAAATTTTTAGGTAATTAGAAGTGGATCTAGATCAATTTAACAGTCTAATAACTCTGTGGTTCAACTTATAACGTTGCTTTTTCTCTTGACTTATTTTGGACCATAAACTCCAAAGTTTATCTTCTTCTTCATTTTTCTCTTAATCTTTCTGCTTACTCAAACACAACTTATGTGGGTGACTCTATTGTGAATATGTTAATAAAAAAGCAATAATTTTTTGATTACCCTGATCTACCTCCCGGAAGCTTAGAAAGTTGAGAGCAGCTAATGTACATAATGAGAACCTTGCTAGAGTCGACATCAAATACAATTTACATAAATATTTACTTCACAAGAAGCCTTTACTTACAAGTCAAGTAATTATATATAAGTGGGAAGAATGTTAGGCAAAAGTTAGATTACCCTTTTACCCCTATATTAAATTAAAATGTTATAAACTATTTAATAAATTAAATACTAAATAGTAAATCATCATATTACTACACAAATAATTTATTAATAGCTTTTACTAATAAACTTCTAAAATCAAATCAATAATAAGAATTAAACTAGACCAAATACATGATTAGATGTTATAACTAATTATTTTTCACTTTTCATCCCACTTTATAATGAGTTTAAATTAGTAACTCTTTTAGAGTTAAAGCCTATATAAAGCTTAATACAGTAAAACTTTTATAAATTAATATAGGTGGGATCATGAAAATATATTATTTTATAGAGATATTACTTAATCGATAAATTAATATTGGCGAAATGGTCCAATGAATCCTTGTACTTGTATGAGTTTGTATTCTAGACCCTTCTACTTAATCATTTGCCTACTACACTCTTAAACTCAATTAAAATGAAACTTTTGAACCCCTCCAACCATGTGTGTAGTTCACTCTCCCTAACATAAATGACATGTCATATCCACATCATATATGTTAATGCCATGTCATAATTATTTTTAAATTATTAACTAAAAAAACACTTAAATAAAGATAAAAATAATAAGTTTTATGTTTTAAAAATAAAACAAAGTAGTTATTTCTCTCACTTTTCCTCCACCTCCCTCAACCCACAACCACCAAAATTTTCCTCCACCTCCCTCTACCAACAATCACCAGACGCAGAGACAAAAAATGAAAACCCAAAATTGATCTCTCAAATTATCTAGTCAGACATAGCTATTATCCCATTGAATCGCTTTCCTTCTTCCTTTAACTTCTATTTCAATTTATAATTTGGGCAATCTACTATAGAGTAAATACAACATACAAAAAACATAATTTTTTTCATTGATACTTTCTGCCTAAAATGCTTAAGCTACACAAATTCGACAGATTCCACTTCTACAACTTAGTTGAACATTCTTAAATTGTTATGGTGCTATCTAGACTAACAAAACAATCTCCCTTCTCCTATTTTTTTCCCTCTTTGAAAAATGAGTATGAAGCTTAGAAAGAACAAGTCAAACCCAAATCTTAAAACTAATATGAGCAGACAACGTTTTCTTAATGTTGGATTTTATGGTAGATTTTTAAGGCTCGAACAATAAGACCACGCACAATCAAACCCAGATCTCAATACAGAAAAAAGAAATCTATGGATAGAATGGGCGAAGCAAGCCATCGGAGCATAATCATCACATAGCCACCATAGAAGACCCATAACTACCGGAGCAAAATCACCCTTCTTGTTCAACATCTTAAACTCCCATTGACACTGTTATAACTCACCAAAACACCTAATCATTAACGGAGGTTCAATGGACAGAATGAGTGGAGATACAAATGAAAAAGCCATCACAAGGGCCACCGAGATCTGTGTCATTTTCTCAGACTGTCGCGAGCAAAAGTAGAAGAAAAGGGAGGGGTTGGGAACCTTAATTTGTTTTTTCCTTTTTTTCTTTTTATTATTTAATTATTTTTAAAGCATATTAATTGCTTTCACTCGCCTTTTTAAGTGTGATACCACACACTATAATTGAGTCAGCAAAATAAATGCCACATAAGCTTGATCAACGGTCAAAGGGTTTAAAAATCTTATTTTAATTGAGTTTAAGGATTCAGTTGGCAAAAGATTAAGTAGAAGGGTCTACAATACAAACTCATACACGTATAAGGGCCCATCAGACCATTTCGCCATTAATATTTATTAATTTAAAGAATGGTTGGAGATTTAATTGAGGTTGATTTGTTTATATCAAAATCATTATATCTTTCTAATTATGTATCATATTTATTGATTTTACATATAAAAAAAATTATACATAAAGTACAATGAATACATCAAAAGCATTATATCTTATTAAATTCAACCTTGTGTTGCTGGTTAATAAGAGCTTTCAAGATGTATTATCGTAGCAAATTTTTTCGTAGGATATTAGAAGGCTGTGAAGTGGGACAAATTGATCCAACAAAGATTAATGTTCAGCAAGAGACAATAGCAAATTGTTTTCGACACTGTAAAATTTGTTCAGGGGATGCAGTCTCAAAGAATTTGAATGAACCCACTTGTGAAAACGTCATTCATAAACTTGAGGTCATGATTAATGATCTCGACTACCACAATAAAATGGATGTCAATAACCTGTTGGATTATTCAGGTGCAAGTGATACATGTTCAGAGGTCCAGAACTTAGAAGAATTTGTGGATACCATCGGAAAAAGAAATGTTGATGATGAAGTTGAAGATGATACTATATCTTTTGACCCATTACGCGTAAGGAAACACTTATCGCATCTAGAACTCTTCACAATTTTATGGTTCAGTTCGAAAAGACAAGACCAGAGCTCTTGGATGCAATAATAAAAGTTAGAGATGAACATCAACTAGATTTAAATTTTAAGAAAAAATTGAAGACAGTAGAATCATATTTCACTAAATTTTCTTAGATATATTTGTACTTTTAAAGAATTATTAATTTATGATATTAATGGACAATATATTTATATAGGGGTCTTCTGGAAACATATTATCTTATTATATTATCGAAATTGGTAAATTTTTTCATTGGCCCAAGTCGGGACCGGAGGAAAATATTATTTTTGAGAGATTATTAATTTATCGAGTATTAATTTATATAGTTTTTACGGTATAGAGAAGGTAACCAATCTCTCATCAATATCCACATTTTTTTTCAGACTTTTTTTGGAATTTTCTCATATGTTTTTGCTATCTGATTTAATATTAAATGCCTAACAAAAGATTAACAAATAGACTACTGTTAAGTATAAGTCAAAAAGACTCACAAATTTTTTCAGTTTTAAGAAGAAAGTCCAAAAGTTTCTTGTCTCAAAATTAATAAGAAGAAGGAACATGTTGGCTCAACCAATGCATTTGTCACTTTTTGGGGCCTTTTGGAGTGGTTAATTATTATGTTGCACAGTATTAAAAAACCTACTCTATTTTATTTCATTGTTTTGGGTTTGCAAAGTTGTGAATAATCCCTTTCACTTCTGTTTAAGTCAAATAATATATAACAAGTAATAAATTCACTTTCAATAGACTTTTGCCCATTAATCAATTATAATTATTTGAGGATGCAATTTTGGTACGTGTGTAGAAGACTTGAAGTTTATGTATTTTGAATTTTTTTTTTGCTCTTTATGTTTTTATAATTTCTTTGGCCATGAAATAAATGGCTTTTCCTTTCAGTTTCCAATACATTCTTAAAATTAGTTTATTACTCCCTCTGTCCCTAATTACTTGTCCACTTTTCCTTTATAGTTGTGATATACCGTGAGTTTACGATATTTTTAATACATTTCACTTAAGAGTTGTGTGTGTCTAGGGCCTTTTTGTATTGGTTTTTATGTGTTTTTATCATGTTTTGCAGTAAAGATGTTTAGGCGCGGACGTAAAGAGACAACTGAAAGAAATGCAGAATAAGGCATCTACAGAGGTGGTCTACGGACCATAGGTCCATTGACGCTCCGTAGATGGTGACCGCAGATCAGCAGGCAAGGAATGGAGGGCAAATCAGGGAAATCTGACCAAGTGTGGAACCACGGTGGCCATTGACGATCCGTAGATTGATCTACGGACCGTACTGCTGATCCGTAGAAAGATACTGCGAGGGTCCTAGTACCTGATGTTTGAAGATTCTAATTATGGAGCTACCGAAAGGGATTGACAAACCGTAGATCGATCTACGGTCCGTATTGCAGTTCCGTCATTTGCTTCAGAGAAGCTGATTTTTGGAAGCTAAAAATTTTTCTAAGTCCTGGCTGACGGAAGGGACTCACGGACGGTAGATCCATTTACGGTCCGTGAGTCAGTTTCGTGGAATGAAGACGCATGCCTGAACAAAGTTTTCTTATTTTGTTTCTCTTTTAATTTAGGACTTATGTTTTTTATAAATAGGGCATGTAAACCTCATTTTTGGGGGTTAGACATTATTAATTTAGTTCTATTTTGTGACTTCAAAGATTATTCTTGCAAACCTAGAAATTATTGATTTCTTAAGATCGTTTTGAAGAATTTGGTGTTGCAATTGAAGTTGAATTTCTGGGTTTATTATTCTTCTTATGTAAGTTCATAATTCTTACATCTAAAACAATGAAGTGTGTTCATATGATTACGAGTAAATAAACTCCACAACTAGGGTTGTGGGAACCATGAGCGATTAACAAAGTATGAATAGTAACTAAGCAATTCTTGAATAGTGTTGTTGCATGCATTGATAATTCTTTCGTTTAGAAGTCTTTTTAACGAGTGCATGCGTTAGAACATGCCTTGTTGCTACTTGCCGGACCAAGGAGGTAATCAACAAGAAAAGAATTTTCAACATATTTAGTATGATACTATCTAATAAGCTAGTGTCAATTAGTGTGAAGTAATAACTAAGACAAACATCGATGTTATATCTAATATGAGGTAAAGGTAAGGGTTAGTAAGTTATACACACGAAGCCAGACCAAGGTGTTGGGTGAAATTCTCTAGATGCCGGACCGAAGATTTAGAGATACCTAACTTATCACTTTGCATGTAGTACACTAGGAAAGGATTGCTATTACTAGGATTACTGCGTTATGAGCTTGTGGGAACACATATACCCTAGTTAATTCTCTCATCTTGATAACAACCGAAATTGACTTTTGTTTACTCATTACTTACTGAATTCTTACAATTTCTTCCACAAACCCCCCCCCCCTCCCTTTAATTACTTGTTTTTGGAAGTAATTTGAGTAAACAAATATAATTGTTAGTTAAAATTAAGTCTCAACCATTTTCATCGTGGGATCGACCCCAACCTACAAGCTGAGTTCTTTACTTGATAACGATCGCTTATGCTTCTTTAGGGAGGTGTAATTTGAGTGTATCAAATTTTGTTGCCGCTGCCGAGGAGTTTTGGCTTTTAGATTAATTTGAACTACATTATTGAACTTTGGTCAAATATTTCCTAATTTTACTTTTTCTTTTTCTTTTTGTCTCTCTCAGGTTCTGACTCCAGTGTATGCCAAGTACACGGAGCCAAGGTAGGCACTTACTCCTTACGATCCAGAGTTGAACTGAACTTTGCAAAGAATGAACAATCAAAGAGTTCAAGCTAATCCAATCGGAGGCAACCTAGGTGATGAAGTTGAGTTGCAACCTCCGAGGGTAGTTAGTGGAGAAAACCAGGTTCTAGCTGAGATTTAATTGGGAGATGCAATGTGGGTGTATGGCCCACCAGGCCCATGACTACATGACAACTATAGGGGCAACATAAATATTGCTGACTCAGATGGACCTCTTGTCCTATCCCCTTTGCTGCCGGTGTACACATTTGTAGTGACCAGTAGCTTGATGCAGATGCTTACATCGAGGGGCTTGTTCTCAGGATCACCATCGGAGGACCCACATGCTTACTTAGCCAAGCTAAGGGTGGTGTGCAAAAGCTGTGTAGGTTGACCATACTTGGATATGGATATTATCGGATTGTGAGTGTTCCCTCTATCATCGACAGACGATGCTGCTATATTGTTCACTGAGCTCCCTTATAACTCAATCTATACATGGGACCAACTGAAGGATATGTTCTTAGCAAGATATTATCCAGTGTCCAAGAAGCTCAATCACAAAGATAAGGTCAACAATTTTGTGGCATTACTTGGAGAGTCTGTGAGTAGCTCTTGGGACAAATTCACTGCATTTGTAAGAGGTGTTCTGAATCAACGTATATCAAGGGCAAGATGACAACAATAAAGCAGTGCTTGATACTATAGTTGGAGGATCATATGGTGAGTGTACAAACGCTCAGATTGCATAAAAACTGGAGAAGATCTCTCGCAACAAAAAAGCATGGAGCACTAGGAAGTCGGATATCGGAAGAAACACATTTGTCGTTCATACTACAAACAACCAGTCTGTAGATGAGATTCGTGAGGAGATGGCTCAGATGAGAATCGAGTTAGGGTTGGTATTGAAGCATGTGAGCGAAAGTGCGGAAAAGGTAAATGTTGTGAATTACTTGACTAGAACTCCACCACCAGTTCAAGAGTGTTATTATGAAGAGGATACTTATGCGGTGAATGATTCGACGGGGGGTTTCCTACCAAATGCCCAAGGTTCCAACATAGATAATTGGCGCCAAGGTCAGAACTATGGCAATTACAACCGAGAGGGTCAATATGTCCAGGATGGGAACTTCAATCATGATAGAAACTACAACCAAAACAACAATGGCAATAGAAACGATCGGGTTGGACCTTATGTCCCCTCTCAAAAAATCAGGAATATGGTACTAGGGAAACTGGAGGCAATATAGTGCGTATTGAAGATATGATGCAGAAGAAGATGAGAAGGTTTGATGCAACTTATGAGAATGTGAAGGAGATGAGAAATGACTTGTCTGGTATTGGTAAAAAGTTGATGCCCATGCAGTGTCAATAGAGCATCTAGAGTAGTAGATGACTCATTTGTCTACTACAGTGAACCCACGTCAACCTGGCACCCTTCCTAGCAACACTATCCAAAATCCAAAGAATGATGGTCATTGTATGGCAGTTACTACTCGAGGGGGTAAGCAAACCATTGATTCACCTATGCCGTCTGTGGTGGATGTTGAGATTAGAAAATAAGATGATGTAGTAGAGGTTAGAGAAGAGTCTGAGAATGTGACAGAGAAAGAAGCAGATATATCTAAGAAAGTGGTCCCCATACGTAGACCTCCACCACCTTTTCCATAGAGGTTAGTGAAGAGGACTGAAGATGGTAAATATCACAGGTTTATTACTATGTTGAAGCAGCCTTCCATCAACGTTCCTTTGATAGAAGCTTTGGAGCAAACGTCTGGGTATGCGAAGTTTAAGAAAGATCTGGTGACAAAGAAAAGGTCTGTGAGTTTTGAAGATGATGATAGACTGCAACATTGTAGCGCTATTGTTACAAGGTCTCTTGTGCAGAAAAAGGAAAACCCTGGTGCTTTCATGGTCCCATGTACTATAGGGTTGTTATACTTTGCTAAGGCATTGTGTGATCTTGGTGCTAGCACCAACCTCATGCCATTGTCTATTTATAAGAAGTTGGTTCTAGGGGATCCAAAGCCTACTACGATGCGGTTACTTATGGCCAATCGAATCGTGAAAAGGCCCATTGGTGTACTCCGTGATGTGCTAGTGAAAGTGGAGTCGTTCATCTTTCTGGCGGATTTTGTGACTCTTGACAGTGAGATTCATTTTGAGCTTCCCATCATCCTTGGCAGACCATTCTTTGCCACAGGGCATGCATTGGTTGATATGGAGAAGGGGCAGATGAAGTTCAGACTGAACAATGAAGAAGCACTTTCAATATCTGTAGGTCCATGAAGCAGAGTAATGAGCTCCAAACGGTATCTGCTATAACTTACACAGTTCAGAGTAGAACAAAAGTGGAAATTAAAGAGCGACTCGGTGTTGAGGCACTAGCAGCAGTTATAATGAATTTCGATAGTGATGGAATTGAAGTGTATGTTGAGGTTGTAGCTGTACTCGAGAGGTGCGAATATAAGTTAAAACCAAAGAAGTATGAGTTAGACATGAAGAATCATGACTCTCCACCCACGAAACCATCTGTTGTGGAGGCACCAAAATTAGAGCTTAAGGCTCTACCACCGCATTTGAGGTATGTATTCTTGGGTAGAGATAATACTTTGCCGGTCATTATTGCGGCATATTTAAATGCGAGACAAGTAGAGTGCTTGGTCACCGTGTTAAAGTGGTTCAAGAGAGCTATTGGGTGGACTATTGCAGATATTATTGGGATTTCTCCCGATATTTGTTCCCACAAAATCCAACTCATGCCAGATCACAAACCTAGTATTGAGCACCAAAGAAGATTAAATCCACCTATGCAAGAGGAAGTTAAAAAAGAGATTATCAAGTGGTTGGATGTTGTAGTTATCTATCCCATTGCAGATAATAGTTGGGTATGTCCTATTCAATGTGTGCCCAAGAAAGGTGGGATTACTGTGGTTCCTAATGAGAGAAACGAGCTTGTTCCGATGGGGCCTGTGAATGGATGGAGAGTCTGCATGGACTACCGTAACCTAAATGCTTGGACAGAAAAGGACCATTCCCTATGCCATTAATGGATCAAATGTTGGATAGACTTGTTGGTAAGGGTTGGTATTGTTTTCTTGATGGTTATTCAGGCTACAATCAAGTTTCTATAGCTCCGAAGGACCAAGAGAAGACCACGTTCACTTGCCCTTATGGGACTTTCGCCTTCAAACAGATGCCCTTTAGGTTATGCAATGCTCTAGCAACCTTCCAGCATTGTATGATGTCGATATTTTATGATATGGTGGAGGACACTACTGAAGTGTTCGTGGATGATTTCTCTGTGGTAGGTGACTCTTTTGACTTATGTCAAGATCATCTGGCTGAGGTGCTTAGAAGGTGTGAAGATTGCAATCTGGTGCTAAATTGGGAGAAATGCCACTTTATGGTGAAAGAAGGGATAGTTTTGGGTCATCGGATTTCTGAGAAGGGCATTGAGGTTGATAGAGCAAAGGTAGAGGTAAGTAATTAAAAAGCTTCAACCACTTATCTCTGTAAAAGGTGTTCTAAGTTTTCTTGGGCATGCAGATTTCTATAGGAGGTTCATCAAAGATTTCTCTAAAATTGCACATCTATTGTGCAAACTACTCGAAAAGGAGTATAACTTTGATTTTGATGATGCTTTTCTGAGAGCATTTGGAGAGCTGAAGGAGAGGTTGGTTACTGCACCTATCATTATTTCACCGGATTGGGGACAACCGTTTGAGGTAATGTGCGATGCGAGTGGAGTGGTGCTTGGTGTAGTATTGGGATAGAGGCAAGAGAAAAATCTCCATCTTATTTACTATGCTAGCAAAACTCTGAATGTGGCCCAGAAGAATTATACTATGGCTGACAAGAGCTTCTTGCAGTGGTTTTTGTAGTCAAAAAATTTTGATCCTACCTGCTTGGTACTAAGGTCATAGTGCATACTGACCATTCTGCATTGAGGTATTTGATGGCGAAGAAGGATGCAAAACCGAGGCTGATTAGATGGGTATTGTTGCTGCAAGAGTTTGATTTTGTGGTAAAAGATAGAAAGGGGACTGAAAATCAAGTCGCCGATCACTTGTCCAGATTAGAGGAAGAGGCTATGCTTAAGCTTGTTGATATGGCTGAAATTAATTATACTTTTCCTGATGAACATGTATTGGCTGCTTCTCATGATCTGATTCCTTGGTTCACAGATTTTGCTAATTATTTGGCAAGTGATTTGGTGACCCTGGAGTTGTCTTTTCACCAAAGGAAGAAGTTTATGCATGATGTGAAGAAATTCTTTTGGGATGGGCCTTATTTGTATCGTAGTTGTGCTGATGGGATTATTCGTCGTTGTGTACCCGAGGTTGAGATGTTGAGTGTACTTGAAGAATGCCATTCATCGCTTGTTGGTGGGCATCATAATGGTATTCGGAGTGTGGATAAGATTTTGCAGTGTGGGTACTACTGGCCTACCATCCACCAAGATGCTCATGATTTTGCCAAGTCTTGTGATCGTTGCCAAAGAGAAGGAGGGATTTCAAAGAGGCAAGAGCTTCCTATGAATCCTATATTGGTGATAGAGTTGTTTGATGTATGGAGCATTGATTTTATGGGTCCATTGTGAGTTCACATGGGATGAAGTATATTCTTGTTGCGGTTGATTATGTATTGAATTGGGTGGAAGCAGTTGTGCTCTCCAACAATGAAGGTAAAAATGTCACCACATTCTTGAAAAAGAATATCTTCCCCACATTTGGTACACTGAGGGCGATTATCAGTGATGGAGGCTCCCACTTTCGTAATAAGTTGTTCATGGCACTACTTGAGAAGTATGGTGTCCGCCATAATGTACCCACACCTTACCATCCACAAACTAGGTGTCAAGTTGAAGTGTCCAACAGAGAGATCAAACAGATTTTGGCGAAGACTGTGAATGCTAATAGAACGGATTGGTCAAGGAAGCTTGATGATGCTCTATAGGCCTATCGCATTGCATACAAGACCCCATATGTATGTCTCCTTACCAACTTGTATGTGGGAAGTCTTGCCATTTACCGGTAGTGCTAGAGCATAAGGCTTTGTGGGCGATAAAGAAGCTAAATTTGGATTGGGGCGCCACATCTAATCAAAGAATGAATGACTTGAATATGCTTAATGAATTTCTCCTAAAAGCTTATAATAGTTCAGCCTTGTACAAGGAGAAGATGAAGAGGCATCATGACAAAGAATTAAAAGCGAGAATTTGTTGTGGGTGATCTTGTGCTTCTATTCAACTCTAGGCTGCGTTTGTTTCCGGGCAAACTCAAATCCAAATGGACCGGGCCATTTTTGCTCACAAAAGTGCTTCCCCATGGAGCGATTGAGCTTGAAAACAGTGAAGGAACAAGGTTCATGGTTAACGGGCAAAGGATCAAGATCTATCTAGGAAACGCAGAAATTGTGCAAAAAGTTGTTGAAGCCTATCATCTTGATGAAGTCTGATTAATCAACAGGCCTGCGTCGTTCCGCGATGTTAAATCTAGCACTGCTTGGGAGGAAATCCAAGATGTAAAATCTAGCCAACAATAAGTTTTTGTTTTCCGTTTAGTAATTTTCTTTGTTTAGTTGCTTCTCTGCACTCATTTAGATAGTTGTTTTACTTTTGTTTTAGTGTTGGCTAGAAATAGCATACGGTCCGTGTCTAAAAAGTTTCCAGAAAATGTAAAAAGAACCTGCTACTGGTTGCTACATGTGCAGGGGCGAAAAGCATAAGCTGTAGGATAAAGGTCTGGTGCAGCGGTCTACGGACCCCAATGATGGCCAGTAGTTCAGTCCACGGATCGTCAATAGTGTCCATAGATCCCAGGTAAGTTCTGATATTTTCCAAGTTAGAATGTCATTTACGGTCCCAATCTAAGGACCATAGGTTGATCCACGGACCGTAGACGGGTCTCGTGGATCCAAACCCTAATTCTGTCTGACCCGACCAGAACCCCCTATTTAAAATTCTGCTAATTTGAAATCATTTCCACTTCCCTCCATTCACTCTCCAACCAGTTCAAACACTTCAACTCCCCTAAATCACTCCATAACTCCCCAATAAAATCATCTCTTCCATTCCCCCATAATTCCCACGATTCCTTTGCATTTTGAATACTACTCATCCATATTCCACAAAAGGGTCTGGTGTTTGGTTTAGTAACGAAGATGTGGTTTTTGGTCTTAAAAGAATCTAGCATCACACAATCACCCCATTCTCGTTGCCCAAGGTAATAGACTGTCTCGTCACTTTGAATTTCGATTCATTGATAGATTATAGAAAGTTAGGGATAGGGTCTTGACCTTGGGTAATTGTTAGATGAAATTGCAAGTTAAAATTGAAAGTTACAATACCCTTGGAACGATTGATAGTGATTGTGTTGCCTTGTTGTATGAGATTATAAGTATAAATGTAAGTTTCGACTTAGGGTTCCAAAATTTGTCTTAAATACTTGTTAAAATGATTAAACGGAATCCTAAGAATGATAAACTAGCATGATTAAGTGTTGAAATGCATGATTAGACTAGGACCCTGTTAAAAATGGTCAAACATGTGAGATTGAAAGTAAAGTATGTCTAAAACCGAGCACATATCCCATCCATGAATCACGTCTATGGACCGTATATCAATCTACGGACAGTAGATAAGGTCTGTTGATGGAAGCACTCGAAGAGTTCACTAAGTGTCAAACCACGAATGTGGACTACGGTCCGTATATCATTCTATGGACCATTATGTACAACCGTGGTTTCCCTCTGCGATCAATATTATTGGTCCTCTAATCCACAGAAGGGATCCATGGACAGTAGATCAGTCTACGAACCGTAGATCCACACCGTAGATGACCACAATAGCCAGTGTCTGAAAATTTTTTTAGTCTTTGTTGGTGTCATTTTTTAGTTCTAAAATTATTTCGAGTGTGTTGTTAGTTAGTCTTAGCACCTACACAAAAATGGGCAAGTCAAAATCTGTTACCCCTAGCTTCAGGTTAATTGACGAAGATGATGATGTGGAGACGGATCCGACACATGTTCGTCCCAAAACGAGGACCTCACCCACTGCACCCCGAGTCACAAGAGGCATTCCCCGGAAGGTGATTCCCGACGTAGTCTATGTCTCCCAGTCTGATGAGGAGCACACACTGATCGGGTCATCAACTGGGGCTGCTTCCAGTTTAGAGAATGGGTCTACATCTGGCTCTGAGTCTAGCCATGCTTCAGGGTCCGAGTTTGCCCATTCTTCAGGGTCCATTGATAAATCAGCCACAGGTTCCGGCGATAATGCACAAGCAGCCTCGTCTAATGAGGCCACTAGCTCAGAATCAGTATCCGTACCATAGAATGATGACCCCACTCCGGTGGATGGCGAGCCAAATAGATGGTGTGTTGAGGGCCAATGGTAAATTTATCAGGATGACAAGATGAAGAAAGACAAAGAGAAGATGGCCCGACCTATTACACAGGAGTGCAGAGTCCTCACGGGGAGCTTGCACATTATCCCCGACATCCATCGACTTTTTAAACTTCACAAGTGTGACTGGATAGCTCGAGACTTTGGGACGTATAGAGAGGAGATTGTGTGGGACTTTTATGCCTCCTATGCTGCCACTCTCTGAGGTTTGATTGACATGAGGTCCAAGCCCACAGCCCAGGACCCTATCACTTCTACTATGGTCCTAGGTTTTTCAGTAGACATCTTACATACCACTATCAGCCGATTCCTCTATGGCCCTGGTCCTGATCACACTTGGGCCCTCAACATAGCCGAATTTGATTACATATGAGATGTTGTGAGGAGTGGAGCCTTCACGCGTAATGCCAAGCAGAGGGAGGTTGTTGCATTACTTTATATTTCTTTCACGCTCTAGGTCATTTCTTTTATATTGCATTACTTTTGTTGTTTAGAGCTTTTCTACACCGATCTTAAGTCATTTATAACCTAATCCTTCATCTGATGAGTCTGATAATTTGATCAGCTAATCGTTCATTTGTTTTTATGTGGGTTTGTATATATTAAATCTTATGAAACATGACCTTTTATGTGGCCCTCGAGGCTTTCGGATCATTTTGAGCTATATTTTGGGTTTTTTTTTGCCTAAAATAGAGTTTGGGTATGGGACCCACTTTTTGTGGAGATGTCCTCCGTTGAAAGTCTTGACAGCTCCTTGAGCCCGAAATGTCACTTCTGCTTGGTATCATATTCATTTAGTGTTAGTCCGACCCTGAATGATTTCTGAAAGTCCGTTTGAGACTTGGGGTTTTAATCCCCAGTGTTTGTATATCAGATGTTGGTGAAGACTCTCAAATGGAGCCTAGGTGGGCTTCTACAGAGCCACCCCTGTGGAACCGCTCTTGTGGAAAGGTGGTCTCACATGGGAAGGTGACCAGGTCAGTAGGCCTCGCTCAAGTACAACCTTGGTCGCACTTACGACCTCACGCCTGCGGAGCCAATGCCCGATTCTGTGAAGTAGGTTGACCAGTGGACCACTGCACCAGCAGATTTTTTCCGCACCTCCGACATTGGGGTTGCACGTGTGGGCCTTTACATTTATTAAAACAGACGGCACATAACCGTTTATATTCGATGATTTTTCTTAATTTTTTTCACTAACTCATTCACAATTGAGCGATTTGTTTTTATTTTCTTTTTTCTAAAGAACTCTTTGTGTGTTTAATTTTAATTATAAAAAAAATATCATTTATACTTTGACCAGTATATTATATTAACGTAAAAAGAAATCACATGATTTATTTCTCCTTCTACAATCTCAAGAACCAAATCCTATAGTAATTGATATCTAAAATAGTTTGTGAAATGAAATTAACATCTTGGATAATTATTACGACATAACCATCTTGATAATTTGCAACAAAAAATTCAAATTCATGAATGTATAAAATATTGTTAGAATGTGCATATTAAATGTAAATAAGATGTAAAAAATATTAAATGTAAAATTGCACAATTGTGAGGAAGATTGATTTTTTTTTTTACTAAATTCACCTCATAAATCATTGTGTTCCATCAGTTCAATTAGAGACAAATCGTTCTAAGCTAATCGTTTTTGTTAGAGAAAAAAAAGTTGTTGTTTATGCATTTTAGTGAAAAAAAATAAGTTTCACTTTTGGTTTCAAACTCGATAAAAGTGTCGAGTTCAAGAAATTGCAAAAGAAAGAGAATTGTTAGAATTAGATAACAATATTTTAAAATGCTTATGTCAGGCATTTTGATCTCTTCAAAAGTCATATGTGCGATAAATTTTCTTGTTTAGCAACAAAATATATTGGTCGCTTATAACATCATTTTTAGTAGTGATTCTAATTAACTTATGCCAAATTAATGTTATGAAAGGATAATTGTCCACCGGAAAATATTGATCATCTAAATATATATATGTTATTATTAAGGGAAAAGAGTCTGAAAAATACTCCAACTTTGGCCGAAATTGTTGTTACACTACCAAATTTTATGAAGGACCTTTTACCCTAACACTATTTAATAGTGTATTTTAAATGTATATATGTGCCCACGTGGACACGTTACAGTAACACCCCAGAATTTTTTTGAGAAGTTTTTAAATGTCTATAATTCAGCATGTAGCCTATTTTGAGTTATAAATCTTGAGAAGTTTTTCGAAGCCAACACTTGAGTTTTAAACTGTGTTTTGAGGAACCAAGTATGATAATGAGAAGAGTCATATACATGAGTTCCATATTGTTATTTAGACCATGGAGTCTAGTCGGTCATGCTCATAAATTCCGCATGAACTCCATACATTGAGTATCTTTGAGGGGAGTAGCATCTCCGAGTTCTATCTCTTTAAGCATTGAGTTCCTAATCCTTTTGAGATTATATTCCTACTTATGGGACTACTACATGTTACCCATAAAGCTCTTGAGTTGCGTTGTTCATGCCCATAATTCCGCATGAACCCTCTCAGTCGAGTAATCTAGAGATGAGTAGTATCACTAAGTCTTGAGTTCTGAGTACTGAGGTTCTTTAATGTTATTAAGATCCCTGAGTTGAGTCGTTCATGTTCATAATTCCACATGAACCCTATGATTTGATTTATAAATTTTAAAAAGCTTTTTAAAGCCAACACTTGAGTTCTTAAACTGAGTTTTGAGAAAGTAAAGATGAGTTTTGAGAAAAGAGTTTTCTAAAACATGATTAGTATGACAATCGAGTATGCCATCAATGTATGAGAAGTATGGTATCTAGATATACCATCAATGTTTTTGCAGTATGACTTCTCGAGTCATAAATGATCATATTATAATATGATTTTGAAATGTTTTTGAGAAAAAGCAGAGTTAAGTTCATTTTCTTTAAAATGATATATAGGAACTAAGTATTCCAAGAGTAAATATTTTCACATTTAAGATGAGGGGAAACTGAGATTTGCAGAAGAGTTTTGAGCTGTTTGAGTACCATCTCTTTTAAGAGAAAAGATTTTTGAGTAATAATCGTAAATCACAGAAAAAGTTATGTTTCTAAGCATATGAGCTAGTATATTTTGGGAGTAATATTGAGCAGCGATATGAGGGAGAGTTCATATAACTCACAACACCCATAAACCATGTAACCAACATTGGTAGAAAGGGTCATACTTTTTAGATGATTCCTTAATGCTTTTTATCATAGACTAGTAGATCCAGTTAGTGAGTAGGTCTTATACCCTAGAAAAGTATAGGATAGTTTTGACAGCGTGGGTGAGACGATGTATCATCACATAGCTCATAGTTATGGTTGTCGGTTAGGGAAACTCCCACATAGATATTTTGTATTCTCATATACACAGAGTTGTATTGTATTTTTATATACCAATTGAGTTATTATTGTATTCTTCAATACGATTGAGTTATTATCCACTATTTTAAAGGTTTTCCATATATTGCATCTTTTATGGTTGCTTTATCCTTGAGTGTATTGAGTTGAGTATCTTGAGTTGAGTACCTTTGAGTTGAGTTGAGTATCTTGAGTTGAGTACCTTTGAGTTGAGTATCTTGAGTTGAGTACCTTTGAGTTGAGTTGAGTACCTTGAGTTGAGTACCTTTGAGTTGAGTATCGTATCTTTGAGTTGAGTATCTTATTCTTGAGTTGATTTTAGTTGAGTGAGTTGAGAAGAGGTAAGTATATTTCCTTTTTATCAAGTTCAAACCTATGTTTATGCTTTCAAATTCCCCTAGCATGCTCGTACATTCCACGTACTGAGTCATTTTGCCTACATCGTTCATTATGCAAATATAGGTATTTAGGATCATCAACAGGCAATTTGTTGATGTCATGTGATATTCCAGTCAGTTTTGGCGAGACTTCTTATTTTCCAGAGGAGTTTACCTTTACCTTACAATTAGTATTTTTGAGATGTCGTGGGTCTTGTCTCGATATCTTTGTGTAATAATAGAGGTTTCATAGATAGACAAAGTTGAGTAGTTTTGAGTATGTATCTTTCTTGAGTTGTTTTTTTCAAACTCTGAGTTATCTATTGAGTATTGGTCAGATTAATTTCAAGTTGAGATTATTGAATTTAATTCAGTTTTTAAGATTTTGCATGCTTAAGTTAGTCTTCCTTTTGTAGGCAGCTAGGATGAGGGTTCGCTTGGGGACCAACAGTTGTTCTTGAGTGCCTGCCACGTCCATGGTAGACTCGGGTCATGACAATTAGTATTTATAATGATGCAATATTTATGATGTCCACGTTTGCACATATATACCTTTAAAATACACTATTAAATAGAGTGGGGTAGGGGGCGTGGGGGGCGGTAAAAGGTCCTTTCCAAAGTTCAGTATTGTTACAGTAATTTCGGTCAAAGTTGGGATATATTTAAGACCTTTTTCCCTATTATTAATGTGTAAAGCACAAATTTTTTAATAAAAGATCTTGTTCTAATGAATCTGTTAATTTATAATGCTGAATAATTTCCTGTTTACTTACACACATAAACTATATCCGATCCTCTTCCCACAACAACCTAACTAATATAGTCTCAAGTTAAATTTTAATATACTTGGTTTTCGATATACCTTATAGAAAGTGTAATAGTAAAATTTATGTTGTATCTATAATATAGATGTATGTGTTTGGTTTATAAATATAAGTGATGTGCCCAATTACACGAATATTTAGTATCATTAACCCGTAGATAAACATAGGGATGCTTATGAGATAGAATAACAAGACATTCACATTGATCATCTTCTCATTAAAGTGTATGTTTTCATCAACTATTTTTTTAATAAATTCCAAACATATATATTATATTTAATTTATGTGTTTAGTTAGAAGTTCATCTAAATATAAAATGATTCAAAATATGTGTCTATTATTTGACACAAAACATACAGAAAAATAATGTTCAACGACAACATGAACATGGACAGATGAACATACCTCAATCTAACAACGAGAGATATTGCAAAGTATGCTTTCTAATAGGGGGGTTTGAACCCTCAACATACACTAGTGTGACAAGCATTTTCACTGCTTTTTTACGACTAAGCCGACAATGAATTTTTTTAGGGGATTCACAAGTTAATATACATATATATTTATTTAATTTTCTAATACAAATACAGGGTCTACGAAAAAGTTAGTGGATTCGTTCTAACCCATAAACCCCATCTAGCTCCGTGCACCTCTGATCTTCATCATTACTATTCACAACATTGAAGCTATATACGAATGGATCTCACATATAGCTTGTCCTTGAAAAAATAGTTGTGGATGTGTATATCAAACCATATTGATTGGAGACTTGTGCCAGTGTGTATTATAAAGAAGAGAGCAAATGTCACTGAGCGGAGAGTTATATATTTTATTTTATTTTGTAAAAGCAGAATAAAATATATTTTTTACTTATAGAGATAGTTGTGTGTTTTTATGTATGATTTTGAAGGACTTATTTTAAGTTTTTCTGTTCGCTTACGTTTCATTTAAGGGCATTTTTTGTCCATTTAACTTACTATGAGGGCATAAATGGACCAAAGTATACACGAAGGGAATTTTTGATCATTTCACATAGTACAAAGACATTTTTGGCCCTTTTCCATTTTAGAAATGATATATAACAATAGATAATTGGAATTTCTATGAACAAAAGAAATGTGATTTTACAATACAATATAGAATAGTTGAGTGATCATTTAGTAGAGAACTCTTTCATTCATCTACAAAGACGTAAGCTACTTATTATTTAATTTTATTTTGTTCAATTTAACCAGTATATTTTATCATTTATAAATTATATTTTGTCCTTGTAGACTCTAGTGTATATGGAGTTGTTGTAATGAATGAGGCTGAATCATCATTGGTGATGGAAGTAAAGGAGAAGCAAGACAAGGACCCCATTCTACTTGAGTAGAAGGTCGATGTTCATAAGCAGAAGGTGATCACTTTTGAACAAGGGGGAGATGCCGTGTTGAGGTATCAAGGTAGGTTGTGTGTTCCAAGATAGGTTCATGGAAGAATCCCACAGTTCCAAGTATTTGATTCATCCAGGTTCCAACAAGATACACCATGATGTGAATAAAGTCTATTGGTGGAGCAATACGGAGAGGTGTATTGCAAATTTCGTTAGTAAATGTCTAAATAGCCAACAAGTCAAAGTTGAGCACTAGAGTCCACGTGATGTTACTCAGAACATAGCTCTTCCAAAATTGTAGTCAGAGATAATTAATATGGACTTTATTACTAGCTACCTACGATATAACAGACAACATGACTCAATTTCGGTGATTATGGGCCACATGACTAAATCAGCCCATTTCTTGCCCGTAAAGACTACATATTCAACAGAGGGTTATGTCATATTGTATATCCGAGAGGTAGCTTGACTTCATAGTGTCCCCTTGTGTAACAACCCAAACCGTCGTTGATTTAGACGAACTAAACGTCTTTAATAACTCAGGCCCACCATCCTGCTAGAGCGGGGATGATGCCACTACGGTGGCGGTGCTCCAGCGGTATGGGGAGCGCCAGAGTGGGTGAGACAAAGGAAAGAACTTAAATGACGCGAAGTCTTATTTTCTTTTTTTTCCCTAAGTGCCAAAAAGAGGCAAGGATCTCCCCAAAAACCCTCAAAAGGCTGCTATAGGCCTGGAAAGGAAGGAAAAATAGATTTCTAGCGCAAGGCTGATGACAACTCACGAATTCTCGGCCAAATTCCACCGTCTCATTGTCTGTAAGCCAAGATTGGAGCTACAATCCCTCTGCAACTTCTTGGTGCCCAGTTAGGCTAGGTTTAATCAATTCAATAGTCATAAATTCGTGTTCACTGCATAATATAAGGTTAATTAATAGTAGGATTCATGTTTGGGCCTTCGGGCATGGAAAAATGGATGATTGTACATGTACTCGAGTTGCTAAAGATGATGTGTACCGTGGGGAAAATCCTTGTCTTGTGAACTAGGGTTAGATGATGGTTCAACCACTAGTTTTGTGTTGTATATGCTTATTAATGGCCCGATTGTATGTGTACATGAATGGATTAGAGAAACATGAATCAAACCTAATGAGATGACTAATTATGAATAATTACATGCCATGAACCTGTTACCTGACTGTGTGACTATATGAACTGTTCATTATAGGTGTGATTATGGATTTGCTTGTGCTGACCTGATTGGGTGTCACGTTCCAACAAATCTACTGGATCGGGTGTCACGTTCCAACTTATATATTAGACCAGGTGTCACGTTCTGACTCATATATTGGATGGGGTGTCACGTTCTATGACATATATATTGGATTGGGTGTCACATTCCGACACACTACAGTTTGGGTGTGGGTTCCATGAGAGAACCACTAGTGAGCATGACATTTATGTATACCTATTATTGACATTGGGAAATTGTATGTGCCCTTAAAAAATAATTGAATTATGCATGTTGTATATGTGTGTTTACTGTGTTGTAATTAAATGGCTTATATTTAGTCATTTGAATTGATTATGAATAAGCGGGCCCCACCGGTATGCAGTTTGGTAAGAAAAGACCGAGGGTCTAGGTGTTATTATAGAATATGGTTAGAGGGGTTGTCGATGTTCTTTAATAATGAGAATTAGGCTAGTTTTCATGATCTAAATAGTAGTTAGATCCTACCTTGGGAAGGGGATTCATATTTTGAAACAGTTAGCGAGCCCAGATAGGGTATATGGTGTAGTCAAGGGTTAAATGGTAACACGGAAGAAATGAGGGTATGTTTGAGTGGTTGGCCGGGTTGGTAGTGGTTGTATTCGAAAATTCCTCTACGAGTTAGAACTATTAAGCTATGATCAAGAGCGAAGCGATGCAGGGTGTTAGACTAAGGGGGTTAGAGTCAAGTGTTCTAGTAGTCTTATGGTATACGATAATGGTAAAGGTATGAGGATAAAGGTTGAGGGGTGTACTTTCCAATTGCATGCTTCCTGCTGGTTGATTTCTTTGTATTATGCGGTGGGAATCAGGTTGACCTATCATGCCAACCAGTACGTGTGGTTTGTACTGATACTACTCTTGTTATGCCTCTGGGAATAGTCTGGTTGCAAGGTCAGTGATGTTTCATTTGTGAAGACAATCTCCAACAACTTCTACTCTTCCTTCGCTGTGTGGGAGTTGGGTCGTTAGTTACTACTTTGTATACGTAATCTTAGAAGATCTTATACCTGTTGAGAGTAGATCCTTGGGCTTGTCATTTACTTTGTAAATCTTAACCTTGGTTATTAAAACTCTTTATTATATATAAATCTCTTGAAATTCTTTTTTGTCTCCAGTTTTCTTAATCATCCGCATGTTTTTAACCGTTTGGAAATCAAGGGTTCTCCTACTTAGGTGTCAGAGTAGGTGCCCACACGGCTTGGTGGGTTAGGTCATGAAAAATCGGTATTAGAGCCCAGGTTGCCAGTCTACTAGTACAAGAAGAAATGTGGAATAGACTCTTCTGGATTGGTGTGTTGACGTCCACATCTAATATTCAGGAAGCTATGAACCATGCGAGTTGTCGCTTGTGGTATAGGTTGAGTCTAATTAATATCTCCCGATTCGAATTGATATCTCAACAAAGTGAACTGAAAGTTGTAGTCACGACTGAAGGGACACAGGAGAGGTAAATTGGAACCGAGAAGGTTCCAATTGGTATCTGGCCTTATAGGTGATATAGGTGCACATACGATAGTTAATGGTCTCCATGGAGCGAATTAAGTTGATGAATTTTTACTTGCCTGTGTGATGTAGCTGGAAATTTTTATTATGTGCATAATGATTGTCTGAATAACTGCTAGTGTGTGAAGTGTGCTTGCTTGAATGCTACAATGTAACCCCTAAAATGAACTCTGGACATGTGAGATGACATACTAACGAGAAGGTATGCAACTGTTAGTTGAGCATGGACTTATCATTGATAAAGAGGGTAAGTGAAAGGAATGACTTGTGACTGTAAGAAAACTACGATTTCAGGGCAGTTGGGATTAGTCGGGCACCATGTAAGAAAAAGGGCAATAATAGCGTAATAGAGAAATTTACTGTTATGAAAGGTTTCCTCGACGTGTGTCGCAACTGATTATAAACTGTGTGGTTAAGAGGCATATTCTAGGGATGAACATGCTAGTTGTGTTAGATTAGTGGGAAGGGTTCTGTTGTGTATACCGCTGGGTTGACTGGAGTGGACAATGCCTATCCTAGATAAGAGGGTTATCCTATATGCTTAGTTATGACCCTAGAGTGAATGAAAAACTCTAAAAGCGGGGAGAACCCCCAGGAATTGTTATCCTAGCAACTGGTCCCGTGGGAGCCATTACGGCAGGATTATTCCCGCTAGGGTGAGACCGCCAGAGCGGGAAATCCCCCGCCAGAGTGGGACAAGGAGAGAAAGAATCTCAGCCCTGTCTCTCTTGTTTTTCCCTTGTTTCACCTATGGACCCCGAATCGTGCATGGACTAATTGCCACAAGCTAATCAGTACTAAGCAATAGAACAGAGAGTTATATGAAGATAGAAAACGAGCATCTATGTGCTTACAAAAATTAATGGAAAAGAAAAAGAAAAATAGAAATATTGTTTATTACATGCCCAAGAGGGGCAAAACTTGGGAATGGGAAATGTCACTGTCAGACTCCATGTCCTCTAGGGCGGTGTCGCCAGTTCACGCCTCACTCAACCAGGGGAACTCCCAAAATTTCTTCGGCTAGAGTGTGAGAAGCTCTCGCTGGGGCGACGCAAGAGAAAAGAACCCTAAGGGTCTTCCACATCCGGCCCATCAGACGGTCTCTCTCTACGTTTTTTTTTTCTCCCATCGCAGCTGGTGGTAGAGCATCTCAACCTCAAGGGCAGTGAAGGGTGGAACTGAAGTCGAGGCGCTATCATGGGAGCCTCCAAATTTCTTTCGGATGGTCGTTAGGTCCTTCTCCACACGAGCACTGGAAAGCAAGCGCTGAAATTTGGTAGGAAGGGCGTCGTTGGCCTCATCATCATCCTCTCATCCATCATTTGCGTCAACCGCTGCTCTACTGTTGCCGGCCTCGTCCCGTTTTCTTCTCTTCCTTCCCTGGGTGGAGGGTTGCCTGATCAAAAAGGGATGAAAAAGGGGATCCATAGGAAGTACCTCATGAGTGTCAAGGAGTGGCACCGCCGCCGCCCGCTTGCACATCGCGGTCACAAATATAGGTAGGAAGAATGCCTTCTTATTACATGTGTAAAACATCTTCCACTCGGATATGATCTAAGCACCCACATTCAGTCCAATCCCCTGGATAGTACAAGCCACCACTAGGGCTCGAGGGAAGGTCACGTCGGTACGGTTGCCCGACGGGTGAATCCTCTTAGAAACCAGGTGCAACCACCTTTTGGCATCTGGTAACTAGTAAGTACTAGTAATGCCCTCAGTAGTAGTCCAGTAAACCCGGTTCTGGCTCGCAGCCTCAACCAGTGTGTTCTGCAGCCAACCTAAATCCATCTCCCTCAGTTTGGTCTAGTACTCGGTGTTAGAGACCTCCGGAACCTCAAGCACCTCATTTATGAACTGAGTGCTCTGAGGGATGTCAACTCGTCAAATGTAGATGGTAGGGTGATGATCTTCCTAGCGAACGGTAGGAAGTAGAGCGTAGAACTCCCTCACCCAGCCTGAGCAAGCAGTAGGGGAGCCTCAAACCCAAGCCAAACTCCATCACCTGTGCATATAAGGCAGGTGTTTTCTTAGCTAAGCCAATAGGTGAAAACCCCTCTCACACAAGAATTTAGTGTTCTGGTGATCATGGTGTCTCTCCCGACTCGCAACATCCGAAAATCGGACGAAGGGCATATTTTCCTCGTTAATTCTTGCCATAGAAGACGAGCCTGCAAAATTCACGAAAGGTACACAGTAGGACTCCATAGAATTAGTCAATCCATGGCTAAGGAAAAAGAAAATATTTGTTTGAAATGTCAATGAGGCCACTTTTCTGCAGAATCCCGCTAGAGTGGCCAGGACCCCACCACATTGGCATGAAGGAGGCCGCCACAACAGGATGGAGGCTGCCAGAGCGGCCTTGATCTAGGACAAACTTTAGGGTGTGATCATGGCGTCCCTTCGCCCCAAAACCTCATTTTTAGCAATTTTTTTATCAGATCAGTGTATCTAGAGTACCCTATTACCTAAATATGAGAAATTATAGTAATAAAACCCTTTAATGGTGCCCGAATCAAAGTTTTACACCAAGAACCTATTCAACTTCCCCCACCCACTTCGGAACCATTTCAGTCATATTACCGCTAAATCCTTATGCTCAGAACGTTGTGGAGACATTGTGAAGGTAAGGGAAGTTCCCATGTTACATTTTTTTTGGTAAGCTGCATATTTCATTCATAACCAAAATTGTATCTTTACAAACAAAGTAGTATTGGACTAACTACTCACTCATAATACAAACAAAATCTACTAACCTATAGCCTTCTATACAATACAATCTAAATATTAAGAATTCAATACTATAGATAGCTAAACCAAAACTAAGGGTAGACATTGAGTTGTTGAAGTTCATTCTTCCAGTTCGCCCTGGTCTGACTCTTGATATGCATATGCATTACAATTTCCTTCAAAACTACATTAATGTTCATGCTCCCATTCTGAAATTTTATCATGTTCCTTTCTCTTCATATGACATACACTAGCATACCAAAAACACTGCTTATTATTTCAGCTACTGCAACCTTCTTCTTTGCCATTAAGCACACCCATTTCACTTCATCTTGCATTCCTAATCTTGAGAACCCCAACCATTTACATAATCAACTCCACAATGCCTTTGTCACCTGACATTTAAAGAAGAAATGGATAAATGTTTCTAATGTCAATCCAATGTATGCACAATCAGGAGGGACTTGGATCCCTAATTTAATCAGTCTATCAACAGTTTCCAATCTCTTCTAGACAACTAGCCATACAAAGAACCAGTATCTTGGATGAATTCCAGGGTGGATAGCAATTTCCTTCCAGTGAGCTCTAGGGCCCATGCTACGTTTTTCTTACCAAATCAAGCAACCTATATTCACAATTTTGAAAACTACCCCAAGTCCATTCTACCTAACCAATTCCTTTCATGCAATTATTGTTAAGAAAGTAGTGAAATAAATAGAGTTGGGAACAAGAACATTACCTCAAGTTTGGCGTTCAGAGCAAAGCAATTGAGAAAGTTTTGGAGTTTTGAGTGAGCATAGGAGGAAATGAGGAAACCATTCACCTTTCCCCCCTTCTAAACTGTTCCAATCTCCCACCACAACGGGAAGATATCCTCCACAGTGGCCTCGCTTCAGCGGGAATGTTGCCACTCTAGCGGGGTCAGACCATGTAAGTTGGGCACGTCTCTTTTTCGTGTGTGTGTTGCCTCGTTTCCTTAAGCCGGTTCACTGGAAAAAATCTTTTCGGGCCTGAACCATAGGAAACCGCTATCTTTCATTGTCCCATAATGGGCCGATCCGTTAGTTTGTAAGTGCTCCGAATAAACTATACGTACTCCTTCGCTTGTCGTTCGGGGATGAATAACGGGTAAATTGGTATTTATTATTACGACATGAACCGTCATTGAATTAGACAGGAAAAACGTGTTGAGTAACTCAGGTTCACCATCCCGCTGGAGCGAGGATGGTGCCGCTACAGCAGCGACGCTCCAGTGGTGTGGGGATCGCCATATCGGGTGGGACGGGGACATAACTTAAATGATGTGAAGTCTTATTTTCTCCTTTTTCCCTAAGTGCCAAAAAGAGGCAAGGATCACCCCAAAAACCCTCAAAAGACTGCTCTAGGCTTGGGAATGAGAAATAGATTTCTAGCCTAAGATTGATGACAACGCGTGGATTCCTGGCCAAATTACACCGTCTCATTGTCGGGAAGACAGGATTGGAGCTACAATCCCTCTACAGCTACCACTACAAGAAAAAGGCTTATTTATGACCAACATTTAGGGACAGGTTAATAATCCCTTTACTAAAAGTATACATATTGGGACGAGATTATATTTCGGTCCTAAAAGCTATATCTTTTTGAGAAGGTCCGAAAGCAAGTCCCTAAAAATATAATAATTAGTCCCAATTGTAATTGAGAGCGTTAGCGGGAGAGAACACCACCAAAACAACCCTAAATGTTTTACTGAAATACACTTTTTTCCTGAAAAAGTAGGCGCCAAAATAAATAACCTTATGTCCTAAATATCTAAAAAAAAAACACTATGTTTTCTCTCAATACCCAATGGTTTTAGATTTGCCTTTACGTATTCTCAAGAACACACGCTATCTCTTTTTCATCTCGATCAAGTGCAGGTTCTGCCTAGGGAATCAATGTCTCTGTTTGCTTCTCTCTACTAGGAAATTTTGGTAAGTTTTTTTTTCTTTTTTTCGTGTTCTCTATTAGGTAGTTCAACTTTGCCCAATTTTCTTATTTTATTGAGTTTAGATTCTAATTTATTATTTGATTTGTTGAAGTGTATTCAAGTTTGTATCATATTGTGTGTTCGGAAAATCACATAACCCATAAAGTAAAGCTTCTTTTCTTTTTGAAAAATAACTAAGAGGACACTTTGCTCATGTAATTCTCTGCTTCCTGATTTTCCTTCTTCAATGGACACCAAAGTTCCTTGTATGAATGGATATTTGATTGTCATTTGATTAGTTGATAATTATAAAATTCAAAGATTATTATATTGAAGTCTTTATCAAGTTGTAGTAACAAAAGTGATTATTTTCTATATACAACAACACAAGGAACAAAATTTCAAACTAAGGATATTTCCCTAATATCAAAACTAATTATGCAATGATTGAAAACAATCTCCACAGTCTAAGACCAAAAGCTCTTAAAGGTTTTGCAATTGTAGATAGCTAACAAGGTAAGTGTAACAACTAAAATCTGAAGTTGTTTTACAGTTCCAGGTTTTAAGCTATAGAATGCATATGTGGTCCTGTACAGTATGATATAACTTTCTTTCCATCAAATATCGATACAAAGATCACTTAATCATAAAATGTCATTTGTAATTCTGACTTTATATATAGCTAGTATTAGAACAGAAGAGTCATAAGTATCAAAGATCACTTATACTCAATATAACAAACAAATGTTAATCAAATAAATACTCCTTAGTAACTTCAGTAAGTAGTGTTCATGCCACAAGAAGGAAATTTACAATTGTAATCAAAAGCTTTGTCATCATAGAAATTGTCAAGACTGACTTGAGTTGTGTCCTCATACCTAGTTGAAGTCTTTTCTTCAGTATACTTGCTCATGCTAACCAGTTCAAGAATACTCCCAATTTCTTTCACAACCTCACCCATGGAAGGCCTCTCGGCCCTGGATTCATTAACACATCCGATTGCCAATGTAAATAGTTTATCAACGCCTTAAAATTTTGAACCTGGACGCATTTTTGGATCCATTAATTGGTAGAGTATGGTGTTATCTGTTGAATCATATATAGTCTCTGCAACCAGTCTCAAGATGTGTTTTCTTAGTATAGCGAATATAGTTGAGGACTTAGAATATTTTCATAGTATAGTTACTGAGCATATATAGTTTTTCTCATGATTTATCATTGCCCGTGTCAAGTGTCTGACGAGGAAGTTGGTGATTTAAATCACTTCTACAGTTGTTCTCATCAAATGTTGGACGCAAAGCTTCCTACGCTTGAATGGCTTATCAGCTGAATCCTTAGCCACCGAGTCTGAGAACTATTTCCTTGTGTATTCATTAGCATTTGTCTCTTCTTCTTTGTTAAAAATCTAAAAGGAAAACAAAAAATAGATGACACTTTATTTCTGAAAACTCATCGTGGGAATCAGACAACCCTAGAAAGATTTTTCCTAAAAGTGATCTTCACTTACACATCTCAGTGTATACTCTCAACTGAAAACTGAAAATATGTATTTTTTCAAAACAGAGAAAGAGCAAGTATGTCTATAGCAGCAAACGAAAGCCCTGGTCTTAGTGTTTCAGTTGTGTTTTCTTAGAACATAGAAAGCAGAGGCCTACCAGCAATCTCAACTCAATTTATATCTTCTATTCAATCGAGTCTCAGGTATGCATCCACTTATGTTAGTTTTTTTGTTTCTTTCTATAAAGTCAATTTGTTATTTATGTTGTTCGAGTTATAGATCTTCTTGTTTGAGTTATAGCTGCTGATGTATTTTTAGAAAAATTCAGTTTTATAGCTGCTGGTAATTTGCATCCGCTCTTTTCTGTAATAGCTGCTTGAGTTATAGTTATTGATCGATGTTTCAGAAAGATTCAATTTTATAGTTGCTGGTCATTTGCATCAGTTCTTTTTTATTTTTGTAATAGCTTCTTGAGTTATAGCTGTTGATTGTTTTTTAGAAAGATTCAGTTTTATAGTTGGTAGTCATTTGCATCAGCTCTTTTTTGTAATAGCAGCTGGTCATTTGCATCAGTTCTTTCACTTGGAATGAGGCACTAATAACTCAATTAGGTAAAACAAATATTTAGAGATAATATAAAGAGCGTTGCGTTCAAGTTGAGAAATCCATTATGAATTATAAGTGAACTATTGTACAACTTTTAAAACTAAAAGAGCATGAGAGAAAAGTGAATGCAGTATGTTACAGCTTCAAAAGAGAAAAAAGTTATATATTCGTTTGGTTTTGAAACTGATAAAAGATGTCAAACGAAATAGAACTAATGCAAATGACCTCACGTGGTTCTGCACATTGAAGGTTCAAAAAGTGATAGTTTTGATATCTTTCAAGAAGATACATTCTAATAGATGCTTAAACATTCATTTGTTATTTTCTAACTAGTTCTCTGATTTCGTCTACTGGTATCTATGTTATTCCTCCTCTTTCATGAGTTATTTTTTTCTTCTTTAAATTTAATTTGTTTATTGTTTTCTTCTTATATCATAGTTTATAGTGTGCGCCTAAAGAATCGGTCATATTTTCATGATGAAATTTACTCGTGCTCATGAAAGATAAAAGAAGTAATAGAACTGATGCAATTTACCTCTTGTATATGTTGTACATAGTAGGAAGAAACAATGATAGTGTCATTTAGGTTTCAAGACTTTGTAAACTTGAGATTTTTCAAGAAGATACGTTCTAATAGTCGAACCACATATTCTTCCACTCTCGTGAAACTGAATCACTATTTTTGTTTGTTCTAAACTGATCAAGACAGCCTGCTCTTTCAAGAGATGATTGTTTCCTATTCTATTTATTTGATTTGTTTGAGGTACACTACTTGTTTGAACAATTCTTCTGCTCTAGGATTATCTTCTCAATTCCTAATTCTTTTTATTTATTCTCTAAGGGTATGGCACCTAGTAAGCAATGGAAGAACCTTTCTCTTGGTAATCGGGTCGATCAAGCCTATTTAGATGGGGTGAAACAGTTTTTGAATTATGCTTTTTAGGGATCAGGGAAAGAAGATAAAATATGATGTCCATGTTACAAATGTTGTAATACAACATTAGGAACTCGTGAGACAATTGATACACATTTGAAATTATATGGAATAATTCAAAATTATACTTTTTGGTATCACCATGGAGAACATTTAGGTGAGCCGGTGTCAAAATCTGAAGATGAAAATGATGATGAAGTCAAAGATTATGAGAGTGAAGATGAAATACAAGAATTTTTAAAAGACATATATCCTAATGTTGATGGAGGAGCTACCCAAACTGGTTACGGTGATGTAGTTAAGGAGGAACCAAATGATGAAGTTAAAAGATTTTACAGCCTATTGAAAGATTTGGAGCAGCCACTATACCATTACTCAAAGGCTTCAAAGCTTTCATCTTTGATTAAATTGCTTCACATATAAAGTATGGGTCATTGGAGTAATGAGTCATTTAGCATGCTATTAAAAATGTTAAAAGAGGAGTTATTGCCTGATAGAGCCAATTTACGAAATTCATATTATGAGGCAAAGAAAATTATTCAAGAACTTGTGCTTTCTTACAATAAGATTGATGCTTGTACTAATGATTGCATGTTATATTGGAAGGAGGATAGCTTACTTGATTCTTGTAAAAATTGTGGTGCTTCCCGATGAAAATGAATACACATACCGGAGAAACAAAGAATAAAAAGGGTAAAAAGATAGCCTCAAAGAGTTTGTGCTATTTTCCATTAAAGTCTAGGCTTCAAAGGTTGTTTATGTCTACAAAGACATCTTCTCTAATGACATGGCATAAGGATGAGAGAACTAATGATGGAATAATGAGGCACCCAGCTGATTCAATGGCATGAAAGTCATTCGATGAACTTTATCATTCATTTGCAATCGAGCCTCGTAATGTTCGACTTAGACTTGCTAGTGATGGATTTCAGCCATTTCGCAATTCAAAAACGCCGCATAGTAGTTGGCCTGTGGTTCTTATTCCTTATAATTTACCACCTTGGTTGTGTATGAAACAAGAAAATTTTATCTTGCCAATGCTTAAGTTGCATGCTTCTTTGTTATGGACTATCAATGACTTTCTAGCATATTGGAAATTTATCTGGATGGAGTACAAAAGGAAAATTAGCATGTCCATCTTGTAATAAAGATTCTTCGTCAATGCGATTGACTAATTGCAAGAAATAGTGTTTTATGGGCCATCGACGTTACCTTCCCAAGGATCACAGATGGAGGAATGACAAGGAGTCATTTTATGATACAATTGAGAAAAGGCTCCCACCGAAACCATGCTCTTGAATTGATATACTTAATCAAGTGAGATCTTGAAGGACAACCATTAACAAAGGATCCTAAGAAAAAGAAAACGATATCACATGAAAAACGAAAGGATAATTGGAACAAGAAAAGCAACCTTTTTGAACTTCCATATTGGAAATCTCTTTTGTTGCAACATAATTTGGATGTCATGCATATAGAGAAAAATATATGTGATAATATTATGGGGAGAATCATGAATGTCAAAGGAAAGCCAAAGGACACAATTAACATTGGGTTAGACTTCAAGGAAATGAACATTATGCCAGAATTGCATCGTATTCAAAGAGGGGAGAAAGTTGAAGTTCCAACTGCGTGCTACACACTCTCGCCTGAAGATACGCACAAGTTATGTCTTTTCTTGAAGAATTTAAAGGTCCCTGATGGATTTTCATCTAATATTTCTCAATGTGTAAACTTGAAAGATCACAACATATCTGGATTAAAAAGTCATGATTGTCACGTTCTTCTGCATCATATACTCCCTCTTGCTCTTCGTGGTATGTTTTCCAGAGAAGTGTGTGAGCCTCTTATTGAGTTATCTATTTTATTTTGTGTTCTTGGATCAAAGGAGTTGAGGATTTATGAATTGAAACATATTGAAGAACATATTCCCATAATACTTCGCAAGTTAGAAAAGGCCTTCCCTCTTTTTTTTTGATATCATGGTGCACTTGCCTATTCATTTAGCTGGTGAAGCTGAGATTGCTAGTCCTATTCATTATCAGTGGATCTATCCGATTGAGCGATGGTTATATTTTTTTGAAAAATCTCATTGGTAATAGGGCATGTCTAGAAGATTGTATTGTCGAGGACTACATTGCAATTGAATGCATGACCTTATGGTCAAGGTATTTGCATAGAATTGACACAAAATTCAATCGGCCTGAAAGAAATTATGATTGAGGCTTCAAAACATCAAATGGGAGTTTATCTATATTTTGTCAACCTGGAAAAAATTGGGAGCTAAAGATCTATGTGAGCTTGAAGCTAATGAATTGGAAGAAGCACATATATACATTCTAAAGAATTGTGCTGAAGTCCTACCATATCTTGAGTATGGAGAGTTCTTTTATATCTTCTTATTTTTCTAATTTCCTTTAAGGTGATATCGTTTCTACATTAAATTTATGGTTAACCTCAATTTTGTAGAGAGTTTGCACAAAATCATCTAGATACTACTCAACACTTGTCAGATGCAGAATGGGACCGAGAATTTACTGAATGATTTAAAGATAAGGTAAGAAATACATAAATAAAAGATTCGAGATTTTAACTTTTTACTAAGCATTCTGATGTATTGAATGTTATCTTGTTTCTAGGTTGCACAATTGCATAAATCAGATAACTGTCGGCTCATGGAAGATCTTCTCTCACTTTCACGTGGTCCTACAAAATATTCAACACATTCTAATGTCTACATTGTTAATGGATATAGATTTCATGTAGAAGATCATGATCAAATGTTAAAGATTCAAAATTGTGGTGTTGTAGTAGTTGGAGAGAATGATATAAAGATAGTGAGAATGTTGATTACTATGGAATTCTAACAGATGTGATTGAATTGCAAGTTATCTCTGATAGAAGACTGATTTTGTTTCGGTGTAAATGGTTTGATGTGTATGACAAAATAAAAGGATTTAAAAGAGATGAGTATGACTTCGTGAGTGTGAACCTGACTAGACTTTTGAAAACAAATGAGCCTTTTATTTTAGCTAGTCAAGCATCTCAAGTGTTTTATGCAAATGATAATTCAAACAAAGGCTGGCATGTAGTGAGGATGACTCAACCTCGTGATTCCTATGAGATAGGGAAACAAATGGCTAATGATCATGTTGTAGTTGATGTAGAAAGTCCTTCACAAATGAAACGAAAATGGATTGATGAGGTGATGTAGAAAGTCCTTTTGATTCTTGATAATAACTTACTTGTAAAAACTTCTGTTCTTGATTACTTTGATTTTATCCTTCAGTTAACTAGTGATTCTATTCTATTCTTGAGTTTAGTAGATATAAAGTTTCCTTATAATTTTTCTACTTTTGCCTGTTTTTGTAGGTTTAATATGAAAACTAAAAATGAGGATGGATCAATTATGAAGAGTTCTATCACATACTCATTTGTTGCGCCTGGGGAAATTGGAAAAGGACGAGGACGAGGGGTTAAGTCGTTTACATCGAAAGAAAACATTCCAGCTAAGAGTTTACTTTTTCAATCTAGTGATCTAGTTAAGCAATACATCCAAGAAGTTGAAACAAGTACTCAGCACATCACATCGAATGGTAATTTTCCCGTATATAAAAACTGAAATGATGCTATTTCTGTTACTTCAATTATTGTTGTAATTTCTCAAAATATAGGAGAGATGTGAATAGAATTAGGCATGTAGGCAGCCAAGAAAACAACATACATCTTTTGAGGGTAACTTTCCATAACAAATCCCAGATTCATACCATCAAGACTATGCCCCACTAGTATGATTTTCTCCTCTTGTGGAAGAGATTTATGAAGTGTGTTAAGGTGCTCTAGTTTCCCCAAATCAGTATCAGAGGCTGCCTGTCAAGCCTTTAGATTCCTCCCTCTTGTGTGTATGTGTACATTGATCTCTCTTGCTACTCAAGACTCCTAGTAGTGGTGGCCTAGTAATCTCTTCATGTTTATTTCCCTCCATATTAACGTAACTACCATCGCAAAGATAGAACTGAAGATGCTCCCTTTTCCTGAGTTTTTCTTTGCTCATTTTGTTGCCCTGACGACTTCTCCCTACCAGTTACCTACCACTCTTAATTCACCTATCCAACTGAACATTTTGAACCACAAGCTCTTGGTGATATTGCATTCAAAGAAGAGGTGATTGATTGTTTAATTATGTGTGACAAATAATACAGGATTCATTGTTTAATTACTACAACCGCTGCTTATAATATAACTCTACTTGTAATGTGTGATATTTCAGGTGCTATTGGTAAGGGACGAGGAGATGGACATAAAAACTACACATGTATCCTAGTCAAGTTCATACTCCGTTTCGTTCATTTACTAAACAAGTAAAGCAATGCACCAATGAAGTCGAAACAAGTATGTTTTTAAAATCTGTTGTATCTTTTATTCAATATATAACAGAAAATAAATGCCAAAATTTTTATACTATGACTTCTTGGTTCGAGATGCAATAGGAAAGGGGCAGGAGCAAACACCTAGATCTTTCTGCTCATCTTTAGGAGTTTCTGAAAATAATGTGAAATCTACTCAAGAATTGCCATTAATCGATAAGAATATCCTGGTCCTTGAGAAAGAAAACATGCAAACCAAATCCCCTTGTTCTACTGATCAAGTTATGCAAGCTCCAAACAACTGAAACAGGTATGACAGTTTACAAATTCATGCACTATGAATCTGTCCAACTAAATTTTATTGCTACAGTTTTTAATAAATTATAAAACTATAGGGCCATCTAATCATAGAAAGGTAAAAAGAGTTCGAGGGAGCAACAAGTGTAAAGAAGTTGCATCACTTAAAGCTGGAAAGAAGCTGAAAGTAACATTTTACAATAATCGAATAGTTGGAACAAATAGCAATTTGTTTTTGAGGCACTTGGGAAAAATAATCTGCGACAGTAATATGTTTCCACTGGGAGTATCATCATGGAGTGACATTAAGCAACAGAGGTTGGATCACATGTGGGCAGCTCTTGAGGTAACAATTAACCACTGTTGCACATATTTTTCTTGCACAATTTTTTACATAATTTTTGTATAGTAGATGCACAATGTTCACTGTCCTTTTTTATTTAAACTCACATATTAATTATTGTAGGATAAATTTGAGAGTGTTGACTTTAATGATAATATATTTGGATGGATGAATGAGTTATGGAACAAATGGAGAGGATACTTGCATACTACTTATGTGAAGAATAAGCCTATTGTTTAGGCTCTTAAGAATATTCCAAAGGGAGTAGAAAAAAAGGAATGGGAGTGGTTAGTTAAGGAACATTTTTGTTCCGAAAGTTTCTACGTATAGTGATCTAATAGCTTATATTTTTGAAGTATCCATTTCACAACTAATCATGATATTTAGGTGCGAAACTTTTTTTAAACATGATATGTTTTCTTAGATATGACAATTTTACATAACAATACAGGTGAGGAGCAATAGAAATGCAGAAAATCGAGCTAAGTTAAAGATGTTTCGTCACATTGGTAGCAAGCTTATAAAGAGATCATTTATCAGCAGGTAATATCAAAAAATAAATTTCCTAAAGAAAATATCTAAGACGTTCTATTTGACATGTTTCTCTTTGATGTGAAGGGCGGAAAAGATGGAAATCCGCCAAATTTGGCAACTGTTTTCTTTGAGACTCGTAAGAAAGATAACATGCTTGTTGAACCAAAAGCAATAGAAAAACATGTGCATTTCGTAAATTTAATATGTAAATTACTTCAAATTATTACAGAATCAGTTGAAATGCACTTTTTTTTGTATTTGCAAGCTCAAATCGAAGAAATACTAAAAGCTTAGCGATATCTGCCTAGCATAGAGATTGTAGAAAAGTGTTGTGGACCTCAAAATCGTAGCCATGTATATGGCTTTGGGGGTGGAGTAAAGGCAAAGGACATGATAGGTGGCACTTCTTCTAAGGCTGAATTATTGTCTGAGCTACGTTCAACTCAAGAGAAATACAATTCTTTGAATGAGGAAAACAAATCGTTGAATGATCGCTTGTCTACCATAGAAGATGAGCTGAAAGAAATAAGAAAAATGAAGGAATTATTTGCTACTCAACAATCGCATGACCCGCATATGATATCACCTGTATCATTTGAATGACCACTGACTTTTTTTGCTGACCAAGTAAGTAAAAATATATCAAACTCTATTTGCGGATAGTCGTTTAAGCATTTAGTTTATGGATGAACTCTTGTATTGCTATCATGCTTACAAGAATAAGATGACTGATCATGTTTAAAGGAATTTCTTCATTTCTAAGGTTCTTTGTTGGGTGATTTTTTTCTCTTAGTCGGTGGTTGTTTGATCAGATTGGACAAATGCTTGTAGCTTGAGGTTTTTGTGTTATGATTCATTATACATATTGAAAAAATTTTTGTTTGTTGGATTGATAATGGAAAATGGTTTAGATATTGGACATCTCCAAGGTGTTCATATATAGATGACACATTCAATGCTATGTCACTTATGAATCTTGATACATATGTTGGGATAGAGCTGATTTTTTTGATAAAACAGGAAAATATTCGAGCAAACAGAATTATGTTACATATATTTTTGAGAAATGTGTAACAATAGCAACTATAACATTAGTAATAACTACCACACTTGAAATGTTTCTGCTGTTCCAAGTAATTTTACTGTTTGTGTTGTTTCTTCTCCAGTCAGAAATTGGAACACTGATACGCATTCAGTTTTCTCCTTTAGGTGAATTATAACAGTTAGATTGAAGCTAATTCTAATATGCATGCTAGTATTTTCCTTGTTTAAGTTTTGACTACCTAAACTAGTTTCTTGATATGTGATTTTAGGTTGCTAGACAATAGGACTATTAGCTCTTGGTAGCCAATGTAGGTACTTTAACAATTAGGTTATTAGACTCATCCTGTCCATGTAGAGTTTCTATGAAAGCACCAAGTTTCAAAACTAAATTCCTTAACAGTCAAGAACAAAACATGTATCATTAGAATTGTTTAAAAGATTATTGCCTTCTTTATCTCTGTTTTTCATTTCTACACATACAATTGCAGGCACACAGTTTGAGATTCATTGTCTCCTACAAGGATTAATGATAAGAATAAAACACTGATAACTTGTTTGTTTCCCTTGCTACAATAATAACCTGCTCGTGTCTTCCTGAAAAAGTGATATCATGCTTGTTTAGTTCCTCCGCAACAACTTGTTTCCCCTAAAACAAAATATATATCTTTTTGGTAGAGAGTTTGTCCATTTGTACTTGCTTATGTCACTGAATTTGTGGTTCTGATATAGATTTGGATTGTTTGTGAATGCATCTCAAAGTTTTCTTAATCAATTCTTCTTATGCTCTTGCAGATTGTTGTTATTTTTGGATAGCCCTTGGTGTACTTTAGAGTTCTTTTTTGAAGATTCAAGTTACAACTCACGATGCAGTTTAGAAGATGCACATGACCATTATTATTTTGCTAGGAAAGTTGTGCAAAACATTTAATCATAGTATGTTCGGGATATTATTAATTTTCTAAGTTTTATTTTGGTAATTAAAAATTAATACTTACACCATGGGATGTTTACCTATTTTTATATTAATATCATCCTTTTTATGGAAATTTAACGTAGTAATATTATATTTATTGGTAGATTATATAATAAATATGTGATAGGAAGATCCAGAATCATTGGTGGCCAATTAAAGACCAAGAATTTTACTCGTCTCTAAAAGTTAATCTAAGACGAGATAGTTTCTTGTCTCTAAAAGTATAATCTAGGATGAAACAACCTCTCGTCCCTAAAGGTTCAACTAGGACGAGGTATTGCTTGTCGCGAAAACCAATCTAGGACGACGTGGTTGTACATCAAGAAAAAGTAATCTATGACGAGGTAGTTGCTCGTCCCTAAAGAGTAATCTAGGACGAGTTCGTTTCTAGTCTCTAAAGGGATTTAATGACAACAAATTACTAGTTTTCAAAGAACAAAATTATCTATTTGGGACGAGATATCTAGTCTCTAAAAATATTTTGGCGACCTGCTTTGTTTCTATTTTTAAAAACATTTAGCGACTAGTTAAAGCGACCCTTCCCAATTTACCTTTAGCGAAGATGCATTTTAGGAAGGGTGGCGACCAGCCTTTTTGCATCCCAAAAGACTATTTGGGACCAGAAATGGACTTTCTGGGACCATATATCCCTTCCTTAGAGGATGTTTTACTTGTAGTGTACTTGTTGCCTAGGTAGGCAAGGTTTACTCAATTGCATAGTCATAAATTTGTGTTCACTGTGTAATATAAGGTTAATTGACAGTAGAATTCATGTTTAGGCCTTCGGACACGAAAAAAGGATGATTAATTGTACATGTACCAGAGTTGCTAAAGATGTTGCGTACTATGGGAAAAAGCCTTGTCTTGTGAACTAGGGTTAGATGATGGTTCAACCGCTAGTTTTGGGTTATATATGCTTGTCAATGGCCCTATTGTATGTGTGCATGAATGGGATTAGAGAAACATAAATTGAACCTAATGAGACGACTAAGTATGAATAATTACATGCCATGAAGTTGTTACTTGACTGCACGACTATATGAACTGGTCATTATGGGTGTGATTATGGTTGTGCTTCATTCCGACACATCTATTGGATCAGTTATCACGTTCCGACACATATATTAGACCGAGTGTCACATTCCGACACATATATTTGATTGGGTTTCACGTTCCGATACATATATATATTGGATCGGGTGTCACGTTACGACACACTAACAGTTTGGGTGTGGGTTCTATGAGAGAACCACTAGTGATCATGACATTTATGTCTACCTGTTATTGACATTGGGAAAATGTATGTGTAACACCCCGTATTCTATTAGTACTAGTTCTATTTATATGACACTCATAATTTGCCTTGTAGTATAGTTATGGACTTAGTTTCCTATACGACTAGTGACAATAGAATAGGTTTAAAGTGAACTGTCCATAGATTTTAATGCAACCCTATTAAGTTGACGTCGATGGAAGTATTTAAACTTGAGATCATAAGTTGATCTTTGAGTCTAAAGTTTAAAGTGACATAGTGTATATAAGTTTTAAGTTAAGTTAAAGGTATTAAGGTGTAGAAATGAAATAAAATATTGAGGTTCTTGCTTGACTTAACTAAGCTAGTAGGTGACAAGTAGGTGCATCACCTACTTTGACTTATTGACCAACCCAAAGGACCAAGTGGGTGCATCACCTAATAAGACTCTTTTGACCATGTTATTGGGCCAAGTACACTACCACCTACTTGCATTAATTATGGCCAAAATTGAGTAGACTAGAGGGATAATTGGCAGCAAGGCCCAATATTCTTAAGTCCAACAAGGCCCAAGTTAAAAGGCCAAGTAGATGGGTCACCTACTTGAAAATATATGGCCCGAAATTGACCAAGAAAGTCGGCCAATGCACCTGCTTTTCAAAGGTATAAAGATCAGATCTTTTGCTTCATTTTTAACTAGAAAAATTTCAGATTCATTAGGTTTATCTCTTGGTCTTTCTTGGCTTAACACATCAGCCCTAAAAAACCTTAGGGTTATTGAATATTTGCCTTCTTTTCAAGTAAAAGTTTGATGGAGGGTTTAAGTTATTGAAGTACAAGTTTGGAGGACAAATTTCCAAAAACTAAGGTAAGGCTACTGCCCATTTTTTTTCCTCTTTAAATACAGATTTGTGGTGACAATTTTGTATATATTTGTCAATAACTCAAGGATGGTGATGAATCCTTGAGTTCAATATTCTCCTATTATGCTAAATGATTTTTGGGGATTGATAGTGGCTGCCTTATGTATATTGTTGTTGGGGGAAACTTGGGTATCTTGGCAAAGGATGTATGAAGTTGTATTAATGTATAGGAGAAGGTTGTGGTGATTTACCATTTGTGTATGGGTTGTATAGCCTTAGTGTCCGTCAAGTATTTAGCTAATGTTTTACGAGGCCCTTAATGTTATTAGCTGCTAACATTAGTTTAACTATGAATTATATTGTAGATTAACACCCCAAAGGGAGGCTAAATCGTGATAGTTGTATTGGTCAGAAAGTAAGGTATGTAAGGCTATTCGATTTCCTATTTATTTTGCATGAATCCAAGACTTGTATTACAAAATAAGCTTTCTAAGTGCCCTTGGTAGTGACTGATCCATAGGTGCAGTTCCTTCTCCCTGAAGCATTAAAGTGAGTACTCTAATATGAATTTATTACTAAATGTACGTGCTTACTCTACCAAGTATTAGCATGCAAGGTTTAAACTTTTTTCACCGTCAAAGTACCGTTGGCACGTATTTCCCTTATATAAATCAAAATGATTCTAGATTACACATGGTACATATGTTTATATGTTGGATATACTGTTGAATAATTAGCTTTACGAGGAATTAATTTTTAAGCTTCTTTAATTTTAAATAATTAGCTTTACGAGGTTCAAATATTTTTTCAAGTTACTTTTAAGAATTTTAGTTACTATTCATAATATTTTAAATATTTCAAATAATAAATATACGTATATTTTTATATTTTATAAACAAAAATCACCTCAAGATTTTACATTTTTTAAATAAGTACTTTATTTTTAGTTTAAATCATAATTGCCATTTCAAATATTAGTTCGTATTTTAAATCAATTACTTTGTAATCAAGTTGATTATTTTATATTGTTAGGATTAAAAAACTCATTAATTAATTTCTAGTAACTTATCTTTTATTTATTATAGCCTAACCACCAACTAAACTCATTTGGATAGATTTTTAATTTCGATTGGCTACTATTGAAATTCACGCGGTCATTCTCTTAATTGTAATTTTAGTGATCCTTTAACCCCTTTGCAAGACCATGTTTGGGCCCTTTTTTTGAATTTTCAGCATACCAATCCTTCCAATCCTAGGCCCAATAGCTCCATATTTCCCAACCCATTTTTTCAAGCCTACCATTTTCCATTCAGCTGACCCATTCCTTTAATTCCCCCTTTGACCCGGCCCATCTCTTTTTCCAGCAATAGAAACCCATAAGCAGTAGTACAACGAAAACATGACAGCAACAATTCAGCGTGAACAACAACATTCACGATTCACGCCCGAAGCGGCGTTAACATCAGGGAGTGAAGCAATACGTGAACGACTCCAAGACGACCCCATACGTGACTTATTCTCCTTCACATGTCAAAATAGTTGGAAAGTTGCCATCGTCTCCATCGATGGTACAACAAAAATAGACTTACAGTTGCGTCCTGCAGCAGTAGCGTTTCCCAACCTTGACTCGCGTGGATGGGTGCCACATCGAGCATAAGGACGATTGGGATGAGTCAAGCCATCCACCCTGCCTGTCATCTGAATTTGCAAGATTTGGGTTGAATTCTTGTACAAACGAGCAGCTCTTTGGTTCTTGGGAAATTTTGAATTGATGATTGAGTTTGAGAATTCTGATTCTACCATCGTTCTCACTTAAATTTTCGTCCCTTTCCCCCTAAGAATGAACCCAAAATCTCCTCTTATGTAAACCCTGCTCCTTCTCCATTGTAAGGGTTCGAAATTTTTTTACTAAGGCATAGAGAATAGTTTAAGCAAGCAGTCACAAAAATACACATAAAAACACATTCGAAAAAAAAGAAGAAGGGGAAAAGATGAATTAGTTCCAATCAGAGTCTCATTTTTCTAGTTTGATCATCCTCGTTCTTCTAAGTTAGCTCGAGTTCGAGTTACGGTCTGGTCCTTTCGCTTGCTGTTTCGTTCACGATTGTGTGGTGGAACTCGTTGTTGTCTTTCAAGCTCGTCCTGTCACTGTTCACTGACCGAAAAAGGTAACATTTCCTCCGATGGCTTTTCTCTTCATCTCTTTCTCTATTTTGTTTGTTAATGTTGGGAAGTCACTATTCTGTTGGTTGTTCGCTGATTAGTTATCGTTGGATTGTTTGTTTTGACATAAGGTATATATTCCATGGGATAGTCATAACATCGTATTGAGGTTCTGCTAATTTGTATTTAGTGTTTGAGCGCATTTTGGTGTTCTTTTTCTTGAATTTATTATTAATGTCCTATTAAGTTCACATTATTTCGCCTATACTGTCCTTAAGCATAAGGCTACTATCGTTTAGGTTGTTATTACTAAGTGTTGTTGTTCGCGTGCATGTTGAGTTAACTAGCATGTAAAAAGGCCTTTTTTTTGTTCCAATGGAAATCGCTAGCATGTCCATGATGTTGTTGTTCGTCTTATGTATGGCTTCATAGTTTCTCGGTATTTATTTTGAGGCTATTTCACTATCCTTTATATTGTATTCACTTGCTCGAATGTCATTGATTGCTCATGTTTTGGTGTTCGTAGTCTATTAGCATATAAAATTTTCCTTTTCTCGCTGTTGTAATGTTACTTCCGTTCAAAAATAAAAAAATAAAAAAAATGAAGGCAGAATCTAATATTTAACTAATCTGGAGCTCTTATGTTGTCTGTCCATTGTTTGACACCCATGCAAGCTGACTGTATCGTCCATTACTATTTTTACCTCGTATTCACTCTAAATATTGAAATTTGATTTAGCCATGTAGGAGTTGTGACTTTTGTTTTTTTTTTTGATGAAATATGATAATCTTCTTAAGAGTTTCCTTATCTTTTAAATATTTTTGTGAATCTTTGTTTCTAGAGCTAAAATTGAGCATTGTGCTTCACAAAGTGATGATATTTTTCCTACTGTAGTAAGAGCAGTAGCTTAAGAAGTCACTATTGGGTCATTAACATGCCTTTATCTTTGATGTCTTTGGATTTTGCATCCCTATGTTGTTTTGAGTTCCCTCAAGTTATTTACTGTACAGTGATCTAAAGGCTGCTATGACTTGCGATTTATTTTCAAACACTAATCTTTCCCTTCATTTTGTTGCTTGTGAAATCTACTCGGGTCCTCATTGACTCTATTAGTTGCATTTTCCTATTGGGCCATGGAGGCCCAATTCTTTTACTTGAGTCAGCCGGCTATAAAATCGACGTACAGGTCCCGGAGTTGAAAGAATATGAACCAGATTGGAGAATTGAAAAGATTGGGCCAAAGGCCTACTCTTTATTCCAAAGATTGTATTTTGTTATTTTGGGCCTAAGCCCTTGTCATTTTATTTCTTAATATCTTGTTAGAATTTAGGACAGTAAAAAAAAAATTGGGCCTAAGGCCCAATAAACAATATTTTCTTTATGCTAGACTAAGACGGGTGAAGGTGATTAGAATGGGCCAAAGGTCCAAAATGAAATAAGGCCCAAGTACTAGCCCAGGCGGACAGATCCAAACTTGGACCCAAATTCCTTTCCCTATCTATTTAACCGCTATTATGTGTTTTATTTGTTAAAATTGATTTCAGGGTTTTAAAAATTCAATTCCCCAAAAGAGTCCATTTTGAGTAAACACTTATATTTTTCTAAAATTAAATAAGGTTATCACTTCAGGACTATTTATAAGTTATTTGCCTAGGTAATTTTTCCCTTGCCCTTAAAAAAAATTTATAGTTTAAAACTATTTATTCTCAGCTTAGACAAATATTCATATTACTTAATATTAGCCAAATAGTTAAATGTCGAATAACCGCGTGTTAGCGGGTATTTCGGGTGCTTTCAAACCCTTCCCGAGCTGCTAATATGAACCTCGAACCCCTTTTAATATTTTCATTAGATATCTGTTTTAGTCTTTTGAAAAAAAGTTCTCTTTATTTTTCTTTAAAATTAAGTGGTGACTCTTAAAACTAGTCTAATTATATTTTTAAATAAATAAAACATACACAATCTTCCCATATCTTGCCATCTTGCTTCATATGTTTATGCCATCATATTTGTCATCTTTTCACATGTTCTTATGTTCCCTTTATTGGTTATTACTCCCATTGTGTGAGACTCTAATGTTACCTCACAAGATCCCTACTTGCTCTACTATACATTTTATATGTTCTTGTATCCGTCCTTAAGTTGAATCTTCCCACATTATCCCTTGGTTCCTCATTCATGTATACCTTGTGTTTGATATTTATTAGTGATTATTTGGCTATCATATAGAGTTCAAATCTCTTGGCTGAGTGTTAAGTGTCTTCACTTGATATGTGCTTCAATTTGAGAGGTCAAAATGCTTGTTGAGTCATATAAGCTCCGAAGTATTACGTTTGTGTGACATTTGCTTCCCTTTCATTGTTAATATCGTAAGTCCATAGTTCTAAATCTGAACGATGATTATGACCCCAAAAACAGAAATCTCAAAGAAGGTTTGATCATCAAAAGAACAATCTAAAAAGAGTTAGGAGCATTAAAACAATAATCTATAAAATTAAAGAATCTAAGTGAAGCAAACTGTATAATTATGGGTGGCAACCTAGAGGAAAATGCCTAGCATCGGTCTATTCCAATTGGTATAGAAGGGTGGCAGCTCAGGGGCGAAATCCTAGCATGGGCTGATCCCAATTGGTATAGAAGGAGGGCAGCTCAGGGGTGAAAGCTTAGCATGGGCCGATCCCAATTTGTTGAATTATGAGAACAACATCCCAGGGGTTAAAATGCCTAGCATGGGTCATCCTCTTCTACCACTGATCAGTTGGTCATTTGTATCATATGTCTTATAAAGATTATAACACACAGAAAATTAATGAAAAGAATGTAACATACATGATTCCACAAGTATAAGCAAATGTGGTCTCAAATCCTTATCTATTTGTATTTAGTTTCACTTGAGCTCTCATTTTACATATGGTTGTATTATACCTTACATATTAAGTACATTATTTCATATTGACGTCCCACATTGGGGCTACATTTCATACTGCAGGTATAGGTACTCGACTAGTAGATCTCCCCAATAGAAGCACATGATACTCAATAGTTGTTGGTAAGCTCTAGGTTGATTCAGGGCTTTGCCGAGTCTTTACTATATGTATTTTCATAGTGGTACAATCATGGATTCAAATATAGGCTTTATAGGCATTGTAATGCTATCATCTGTACTCATAGTTTACTTGTCACATGTATCAGTTCAGCTAGTGGACATGTGTTGTATATCTAGCTTCTCATTAGTAAATCTATATGCATAGTTGTTCGCTTTCTCATCATAGGTCACTTGTAAAGCATGTGTTCATATGGTACTTGTCCGCCTCACCTTGGGTTGGGGTATGAAAAAAGTTGTATTAGCGTATTTCGTCCTAAGGAGTCTACAAAGTCGTGTCTAGTAGAGCCTTACTTATGAATGTGTTGCGCGCCACATTGATAATTGGAGGGCTTCTTGGACATTTAGGAAATGTTACCTTCCTTCATTATCTAGATCGTGCGATAGAGCGAAGTAAAGAAGTCAATTTCCACTTGTACTTGATCATGCTATTCATAGTATGCTTACGATGGTTAAGGTTAACAGTGGCTAAAATGTCAACATGCAACCTACAGAAAAGAATCAGAAGTTATCAAAATTTAGACTAGATTGAGCTCATTTTATTCAACCGTCCCATTGCACAAGGTATATAAAGGCTTTTATGTTATTTGAATTTTAAGTTGCATTTGTACCATTTGTATCATGTTATTTCAATTGAGAAAGATATAGTATGGTTATCCATATGCTTAAAAATGACAGATTACCTAGTTACATATATGAGTTGTAGCATTTCTAAGCACATCTTTTTAGGAGAATGTATCGAACTCTTGAGTTCTATATTTCCTCTATATTTATAGGATCTATTCCTATGGAGGACACTAGTTCTTAGTCTGTGATATACATCGAATTTTTAGCATTACACATATACTCGAAATTGATGTTGTTGAACGAGTTTCTTTTAGTTGGAAGAAGGCAATGGTACAATCTGATAGGTGAATGTATTAGTGCAATAGTGTTACTAGAGATACCCCTAATTGGCTGACAGGTCCAAATTCTCACCATATATCATCCCGAATATGTTAATAGTTGGCTTTTTATATGGTATGTGCCAACCACCCCGAATAAGTACTAATTACATTTGTACTCTTTTCATGGTTATAAAACTTATGGATAAGTCTGTCAATTGGTGCAAATGATATATGTATGGTAGTTCCTACTATGATATATGTTTTGACTATAGAGGATTAGTATGTGACTAAAGGGTAAGGTTAACAAAAGGAAAATTTGTTGGTTAGACCTCAGTTGTGATTAGTTAGGCTGTATATAGTGGGATTAGAGTACGTGAAGCTACTAATTTCAATTAAAAGGTGCTTGTTAGATAGGAAGCATGTGAGAATGAAGCTTGAATGACACGGGCTGAATATGTACGTAGAGCTTCTAGTTAGAAAGATATGGGATATGTCAAATTCCCTTAACATAGGGGTAAAGGTTATATGAGGATGCGATAGAGGAGTGATATAGGTGATTATGAAAGAGGGGTTGCTAAGTGTATGAGGCAACAAAAAGGTATCAACTCTTATACCCTAACGAGTTATAATGGCGCACCCAGGAACAACTTTGTAAACCTTTGTTAGACAAAGAAGTCATTTTAGTATTGATTAAAGTCTTAATATTTGGTCTTGATAATAACAAGAAAAAATAGGGGAATAGAAAGGTTACCTAGATAGAAGATGCATGGACCTAGTTCATCTACATCATTAGTACAAAAGAGAACTAGATCATTACACACATGTATAGACTTCCATCAAATTGATAGAGCTACTACATGATTCATTTAATATATGCGTGCAGTAATTCATCAATCATAGTCCAGTTAGGGGAGAGGAAAAATTGATCATATGCTAGTTGTTCTTATTCGCTATCTTGCTTTGGAAAAGAGTCGGAGCACCCTCACTTGTTATAAAAAATCTATTAGTATGGCCAGACCTATCTAGTTAATCCCAAAGCGGCTAACTCTGAGACGTTATGAATCGTGTTTTAACTTTATGGGTACCTGACATTTACATGTTATTAGAGTTCATGTCTTATGGTGCGTTCAAACTTCACTACTTATTTTCTATTATGACTTTCAAAAGGCACCAGCCATTGAGTATGATGTAACACAAACTAGTAATGAAGGTAAAGTTGACCTCGGCCTCCTACTCCAAAAGATAAACTATTGATGATTTTCTTGTTCTATCCTAATTGTAGTATTTATATTGACCTAGAAGGAAGCCAAGTCCCAATAGCAGAACACCTATAAGAATTCTTAGAAGATTGAAGAGAGTAGATGGGGAAATCAATTGTATGTGCTTTGAGGTGAGTAAGGAATATGAGCAGAACTATCCCACCGGTGATTTAATGCTTAAGACAGTGGGTTTGCCCTTAATATGGTAGAGTGGTTCTATAAGATATCTCATAGTTCCCAAAGATGGTTTGTTATATATTATACATGTTGCATGTTCTATAACTTATCTATTTGTATGTCATTTGCCCTTTGTGGATTACTTTCTCACATGTTACCTAATGTAATAGAATGCTTGCATGTAAGTGTTATCCTCTTCGGAGCACCCTTGTTTATTGCAATATGTTTTCGTAGGACCTTTTCCCTACATGCTATTTATTTCATTGGTTACTTTCCACATGAAACTTGTCCATATTATTTGTGTTCCGTAGTTCATTTTCTTATATGTCTACATATCCTGTAGTCTACTTGGTTACATATTATATATTTCGTAGCTTTAGTACTCATGCATCATGTGGTCATCTAGTCTATTTCCTACATGTCCAATAGTTCATTCGTTCACACGCTACCCTAAAGTTTATATGCGCGCATACACCACATATTTCTATATCTTAATGCCCGTATACCATGCATTCCCTTTTGGGATAGTCTACCAATGTGTCATACCAATGTGACTTAATTATCAGTATACTATGCCCCTATGTGTTTATGGACTTGAGTTTTGAACATTTTGAGAAAACATTTCCTTATATCATTATGTAGTGAAGATTTTGACCAAAATATGTTGGCCATATATGTAAATTTGATCCCAACCATAGATAAATAACTTAGCATAATGCCATAGCCGAAGGTGTGGCATAAAACTTTTGAGTTTATATTAACAATTATGCGTTCTTATAAGACTCACCATTGAAAAGCATCATAAGATAAAAGAGAAGGGAAAGTAGAGCCCCGATAGATTAGGCCTATGATTTTATGTGACGTTCCATATAAACAAATTGGGAGATACTATAGTAATTGTTGATTGTTAAGGCCCGCAAGCTAAGCATAAAAGGTGTAACCTCCTTGAAGTATTGTGGAAGAACTAGAATATAACAAAAGATACTTGGGAATAGAAGATTGTAGAGATCCTAAATAATCCTCTTCATTCTAAACATCAAAATAAGGATCTGAGATCATGTGGTCCCCTTATGTGATCATAAGTCCTACTAGCATTGGTTCATTTGATATGTCATTTGCATGTCTTGTGTTTATGTATATTAAATTCCTTATTTGTATGAGTTCTACTTGTGTAACTTCAGTCAGTTACATGGTCAAGAAAGGGGTTTGATTTGTCATATTCTTATTTCACGAACCATGCCTATTGAGACGTCATGCGAGACTTGCCTATACGTTTTTTTTGTTAGTCTATATATTTTGAATAGTCCTATTTACATAGGATATTCTTGCAAATATCCAAATGAAATTCCAAGGTTGACCAAGAAAGTCGGCCAATGCACCTCCTTTTCAAAGGGATAAAGATCAGATCGTTTGCTTCATTTTTAACTTACAAAATTTCAGATTCATTAAGTTTCTCTCTTGGTATTTCTTGGCTTAACACAGCAGCCCTAAAATACCTTAGGGTTATTGAATATTGTCCCCCTTTTAAAGTAAAACTTTGATTGAGAGTTTATGTTCTTAAAGTACAAGTTTAGAGGACAAATTTTCAGAAACTAAGGTAAGGCTACTGCTAATTTTTTTCCTGTTTAAATACAGGTTTGTGGTAGAGAATTTTGTATATATTTGTCAATAACTCATGGATGGTGATGAATCCTTGAGTTCAATATTTTCCTATTATGTTGAAGGATTTTTGTGGATTAATAGTGGTTGCCTTATGGGGGTAGCTTGGGTATCTTTGCAAAGGATGTGTAAAGTTGTATTAATGTATAGGAGAAGGGTGTGGTGATTTACCATTTCTGTATGGGTTGTATGGGCCTAGTGTTTGTCATGTATTTAGCTAATTTTTACGAGGCCCTTAATGTGATTAGCTGCTAACATTAGTTTAATCACGAATTATATTGTAGATTAACACCCCAAATGGAGCCTAAATTGTGATAGTTGTATTGGTTAGAAAGTAAGGTATGTAAGGCTATTCGATATCCTATTTCTTTGGCATGAATCCAAGACTTGTATTACAAAGTAAGCTTTCTAAGTGCCCTTGGTAATGAATGATCCATAGTTGCAGTTCCTTCTCCCTAGAGCATTAAAGAGAGTACTATAATATGAGTTTATTACTAAATATATGTGCTTACTCTACCAAGTATTAGCATGCAAGGTTTAAAGTTGTTTCATCGTCAAAGTACCCTTTGTATGTATTTCCCTTATATAAATCAAAATGATCCTAGATTACACATGATACATATCCTTATATGTTGGATATACAATCTCCCCATATCTTGCCAACTTGCTTCAATTGTTTATTCCATCATATATGTCATCTTTTCACATGTTCAGATGTTCCCTTTATTGGTTATTACTCCCATTGTATTAGACTATAATGTTACCTCACAAGACTTGCTTAATTGTACATTTTATATGTACTAACAGGAATATGTGTCCGTCCTTAAGTTGAATCTATCAACATTCTCCCTTGGTTCCACATTCATATATACCTTGTATTTGATATTAGTTAGTGAGTATTTGGATATCATATATAGTTCAAATCTCTTGGTTGAGGGTTAAATGTCTTCACTTTATATGTGCTTCAATTTGAGAGGTCAAAATGCTTACTAAGTCATATAAGCTCCGAAGTATTACGTTGGTGTGACATTTTCTTCCATTGTCAATGTTAATATCGTAAGTCCATATTCCTATGTCTTCTACTACAGGTTCATAGTTCCAAATCTCAACTATGAATATGACACCAAAAACACTATCTCGATGGATTTATGATCATCAAAAGAACAATCTCAAAAGAGTTATGAACATCAAAACAACAATCTCAAAGATTAAAGAATCTAAGTGAAGCAATCTGTATAATTATGGGTAGGAGCTCAGGGGCAAATGCCTAGCACGAGTCGATCCCAATAGGTATAGAAGGGTAGCTGAGGGACGAAAGCCTAGCAAGGGATGATCCCAATTGGTATAGAAGGGTGGCAGCTCAGGGGCGAAAGCCTAGCATGGGCCGATCCCAATTTGTGGAATTATAATGACAGAATCCCTGGGGTTAAAATGCCTAGCATGGGTCATCCTCTTCTACCACTAATCAGCTGGTCATTTGTATCATATGTCTTATAAAGATTATAATGCACAAAAAAGTAAAGAAAAGAATGTAACCTCCATGATTCCACAAGTATAAGCAAAATTGGTCTCCAATCCTTATCTATTTCTATTTGGGCTCTCATTTTACATATGGTTGTATTATACCTTACATATTTAGTATATTATTTCGTACTGACATCCCTTATTGGGGACGTTGGATTTCATATTATATGTATATGTACTCAACTAGTAGATCTCCCCAATAGAAGCACATGATACTCAACAGTTGTTGGTGAGCTTCAGGTTTATTCAGTGCTTTGCCGAGTCTTTACTATGAGTATTTTCATAGTGATACAGTCATGGATTCTAGTAAAGGCTTTGTAGACATTGTAAAGTTATCATCTGTATTCATAGTTTTACTTGTCACATGTATCAGTTCAGCTAGTCGACATGTGTTGAATATTCAGCTTGTCATTAGTAAATCTATCTACATAGTAGTTCACTTTCTCATCATAGGTCACTTATAAAACATATGTTCATATGGTACTTGTCCGCCCCACTTTGGGTTGGGGGTATGACAGTATGTGCCCTTAAAAGATTATTGAATTATGCAACTTATATATGCGTGTTTACTGTGTTGTAATTATATGGCTTATATCTAGTCGTTGGAATTGATTGCGAATGAGCGGGTTTTGCGCCCAAATCGCACATGCAAGTGTACATGGTCATTCAAGTATTCATGTGGCTCTTATAAAGAGCCGGGTATCGTACCTACAGGTACTCACGATTAGAATCACTTAATTTTTCCAAGACTTTCAATTAACCACAAATGTTATCAAGATTACGATATTGGTTGATTTAATAATCTAAAAGTTAAATAAGAACTAAAAAAAGAAGATTCAATTTCTAAGGTTTCAAACAATGATTAGGTAAGGTCCAGGTTGTAGCTCAATTAAGGAATCATGTAAATTATCTTATTAGATTGAGATTTATCAACTATCAAATCAATCATCACAGGGTTAAACATATGATTATGGTCTCATGACCTCTACTCGCCTACGATAAATGACAACCTAATTACGTCATTGAGCAGGGATAGATTGGACCAAGTATCGAGCATTACCATTTCTTCTCTTATAATGACCAAGCAAGGATTCTAGGTATATCCCTATCATATATACAAATTCACTTTAATTATTAAGAGAAAATAATTCTTCTGATGGCCCACGTTCTATCCTCTTATTCCTCTCCCGAGTTCAATTCAGAAAATATATTTATTTCAATGGTGATCAAGCATGAAATACGAAAAAAAAGAGCATAAGAAATATTCATATGATAGTCAATGTCAACCCATAAAAACTCAATAAATTACAATCATCCTGTAGCCATAGCCCTAGAACTAGGGAAATTAGCTACTCATAATATTATTTTCGATCATGGAAAGTTTAAATATCATAAATAAATCGAAAGAGAAGAGTTTAGGAAAAATCCCTAAAATGTGATGAAATAGCTCTCCAAATCGTCGTTCTTCAAAACCCAGAAAAATAATATTTAATAAAATAAAATAATAATCTATTTATACTAAAGTTGAAACGGCCCAAAACTGGCGAGGAGTAGCACGACGTGGAGAGAGTGATCAGTTTCAGTTTGAAGATCTTTTATCTTCTCCGCACGCAGCCTTGACACATACCATTCTGCCTGAGATTGCTTTTCGCGAACAAAAAGTAAAATCCCTCGCCACGACGTGGAGAGGACACGGACCATTCTGTCCCAAATTTCTAATTTGCACCAAGACTAGAATTCCTCTCCGCGATGCAGAGAGGACATGAATCCGACTTGCACTTCATTTCTTCACTCTTCTTTCATGTTTTTTTTCAACCAGGATCCTTCCGTGATTTCCAATGCCCATTTCCATTGTTGATTCTTCCTTTAAGCTTACCTACACTACTAATCATGGTGGTTAGTATATATACAATAAAATGACTCGACACGACTATAAATCAACATAAAATGATTCCAAACTCGGCTTAAATGTGGGTATCATTTGGTTCCTAGGCATATAAATACGCCTATGATCACTACCTCACAGTTAGAGCTTTGTTTGTCCTCGAACAACTTACTAACTTATCCTAGGCTCCCTACAATGGTATTTGTGCATCCGGCACTTCCTTTTAAGGATCTATAATCCGTTAACACAAGCATGTTCTTTCTCACAAATGCTCCTGCCCACTTTCATACATCAACAACCCAAGTATTGACTCGACAACTTTTTGCAACCAACGCATTCAACTTCATGTGTACCATTACATATAACCTATCTTTCATACAAGTGCCCTCACTGAAAAGAATAGTCCGCACACTCAACTTACCAAATTTAAGATAGTTTAAGGACTTTACAAACACAACATGCTCTCACTCAACAAAGATATCAAACATGCATGTAATGAGAACCATAAGCTTGCCCATTATGTATATCTACACTAATTAAGCATGCTTTGCCCAAAATTAAATAGGACTTTACGGGTTGTAATGTAAGCTTGAGGTAAGGGAGGATACATTTACATAATATTAGTGACTTATCCTCCCTAATGCACCTGTTTCGATTTTCTTCTACATTCACAACTTTTTCCTTTCTTTGGCACCTCTTTCTACACATTTATCCACTAGATCTTCTTACATCGCCTTCTTTTCGACATATCCTATATATATATATATTTAATACTTAACAATACCCACCCTTAACTTATCAATTTCTCTCGAGTTAAGGTGGACATTGTCCTTGTAAGGACCAGGGCCATTATTAAGGTTATCTCCGAGTTAGCCACCTTCAACTTAGGCTTTTCACCTTAGTCAAAGTGCACAATGTCCAAAGGACCAGGACCAACGACAAAATTAGGAACTTATAGGGCATCATTTTTCCTACCTCTGTTCTTTCTTTCCCACAAAACCAAGCATTTCCACCCTATTTAGTCTCACCGTTGTTTAGCCTATTTTCCTCTTAACATAGTGCTTTAGGGATTAATTTGGGATCAAAACTACCGGTATCAATAAAAGGGATTCGGCTCAATTAAGTAGGTTAGAACAAAATCAAAGCTAAAAGGCTCAATAGGGCTATACTAGGGAGAATTTGTCTAAAAGGCTAACATTTACAAGATAAATCAAAGAAAGCCTAATATCATCTCTTGACCAAAACACCACTTTTTATTTCTCTTCAATAACATGTCGGGCAAGTTCTAGACCTAGATGCATCACATGGACACTACAATACCTCACCGCTCATGGCACGAGTTCTACTCAAGATGGATCAATCACATCAACACAATTAGTTCATACACAAGGTTCAATTTAAGCTTAAGTTGCAATCATTATAGTCAAATACAAAAGTTCAAATGCATTCATACATCAACTTCCAATCATGCTTTCATACAGTGTCCTTTCAGAATTTGAACTTTCAACACATACCAACCTAAGACTCAATGACAAAAATTGCCCTTAAGACGGTCGTCATCCATCTATCATTGGGCAATGCGGCTCAACTAGGACGACTGACTCAATCCTAAAAAAAGGGCAATATCTTTTTGTCTTTTGTACGGTTCAAAGGGACGTTCCTCGGCGAAAGAACCAAAAACAACATCCAAGGAACCCAAAACAAAACAGACAAATTAAAAGACAAACACTACCAGTGTTCATTAATATATACAAACCAGAGATAATTTTCTCCCTCACCCCACACTTAAACAATATTATTGTTCCCAGTGCTTCACAAAATCACAAAAATTTAGTACAGAGGTAGGTTAAAACACTCCCAAATCAATCCTCCATAGCATCTGCCCCGCCGGACTCATCAGCGACCTGAGCAGGGTCCACCTCCTCATCGAAATGTAACTCTAAATCTGAGCTTGTACGCAGTCTCTCCTCATCGGTTGGGATGTCATCGTCCACCGGCTCATGAAAAGCAGATCCAATGCCAAGCAAAGCCTTAGCATGGGCATTCAGCGGGTACCTTCTCTTGACGTCCCCCAATTGCGCGTCAGTAGAAGCCCGATAACCATTTTGGTGGCGCAACATCTCCAGGCCATACATCTTGGCCATGATCAGCTCATCATATCTATCACGCTCTGCAGTAGTGAGTGTTTTGCCAAGCTCTGTATCGGGACCCTTAGTCCTCGTGATGTCCACTAGTGCTGGGAATAGTTGTGCCATATAATCCAAATTCTCTTACGGAACCCCTGGAACACGACATAGTCTAGTAATAAGACCACCAAATGCTTTCCTTCACCCTTTATGCACACGAGTCTTTCTCCTTGCTGATTTCAATACAACCCTTATGGTCAACTCTGTCCCAGGTGATGTCCGTGTAATGCAGCCCCAGTATCAAACAAATTATCACAATATTGAGCGTGACTCAAAACTCCCTAAGCATGTGAGCGTAGGGGAGAGATTGGTGATATCTCTTCCCGCTGTGCTTAGTCCACTGCACCATGGATTGAGGACCGCAAAGTGCGTGTCGAATGGCCTACTACGGTGGGAGAATGTTCAACCTTGTAAGCACTAGTGGATCGGTGTCCTGTGACGTACCAACTGTGTCATTAAGCACCATTGGAGTGAGCGTCATATCTACTCCTCGCACTTGTACAAAGTGGGATCAAGATTCCATAGCCCATTTGGCGTAAACCTCCCGAACCATGTGCAAGTTACACTCACTAGGCTCGGCAAAAATAAACTCCATGTACAGCTCTTGGATCCGCCTCAATATTCGCGGAAATGCATGTGCCAAGTTGTCCCTGTCAATGCACACATAAGAAAAATACCTTGCTTCGTTGTGCTTCTTACACCATACTTTTCATTCCTTGGTCACAACTCACACCCGAATCACATGAATTGATCCCTCGGTACTACCGATGCGGGAGGGCCATTCCCCCCACTTCGGACACATTTCCTCTGGCTTGAGGTTGCCACTTCCTTTTCGGGTCTTTGTGTTCCATACATGATTTCCTGCAATCAGAATATAATTCAGCCCAAGCAGACTACACTATATTGATAAACATGGCTAGTGTGTAAACACCACCCCATACTTATTTCAATGCATTCTGCAGCCTAGGTGCTCAGACTTTCCACAGGCGTACACACATAAACAAACAACAAAACACTGCACTACGCCTTCACATGTTTCATGCACGTATTACATTAGTGAGCAAAATCAACAACTTCAACTCAAGGTTTCGCAAATCACGACTACACTTCATACAGTAATTTACCATCAGTGCTACTCAAGAATTTGCACTACTATATGCATACACCCATGCTATACCAATGTTTCATGCATTAATCAGCAAGGTAATGTCTACTCAAGAATTTGAAATACCCGATAGAAAATGCAAAAGTCACACAGTTCACCATAAATCACCTAAAGCCCACACAAAGCACACAATGACTATTTCAATTAAAGATTATGAAATAGCCATAGACATAATAGCATACACCATTTCATCCAACTAACGAAACCACATTAGCCAAACTAGCCTGTTCAACCACCCATTCAACCCCAAAAGTATGTTCATCCAACCCCCAAATCACCCTATGCCCAAATGCAAGCAACAATAGGTTAGTTCTACTCAAGACTTTGAACTACCCATCATATAACACATATAATACTTCACTTTCACACCAAATCAAAACCATGACCACCTATTACACAAATAATACCACAACAGCCCCCACCCTTCCGCAACAACTACAACTCGAGAGAAATTAGAGAGAAGTACATACCTGAGATGTTGATGAAGATGGAAAACGAGAGAAGAAGAAGCAAAGTTGGCTTTGCATTACTGGTTGAACCTCAAATATTTGCAAGGGGAGAAAGGAGGGGAAAAATTGCGATATGAAGGGAGAATAGTTGGGGATTGGAGATGAAATTTTGGGTTAAAAGGGACGGTTATTTGGAAAATTAAAAAGAGCAGATCGGGTATTTTGAATAGAAAATAGGTACAACTCATTTTATTTAATTAAAATAAAAAGTACCTACCTGGGGAGTGACGCGGTAACATTACGTACCATTCTACCTCATTTGGGAAAACTAATTCCTAGCGAGGCAAAAATTTGGGCTATGCACCACGACACGAGTTCAATACAGACCCCTCTGCCTCACGAAAACAGTTGATTCCCAGAGGAGTCAAAATTTGAAAGCCTTTTCGCGACACGGAGGTGTCACGGGGCATCCTTATTTTTGACATAAAAATCATTCCTCGTCGAATCCAAGTTTGGGGACCTCCTCCGGGACGGTCACGGACTGTTGTGCCTCGCCTTGGATAATTAATTCCACGCGAGGTGAAATTCACCCTAGCTCTGCAACGCGCTCAAGGTGTTAATTCTTGTTTCTTGCACATTTCAATCTCAACACCTATTAGTAAAAACACAGTGGATTGCCTCCCATCCAGCGCCTTAGTTTTGGTCATGGCACGACTTCTATTTTTGTACTTTTTTTTATATATCTCTCTTTTTTTACCAATTCTTATAAATTGAAAGAACAAAACAAAAGAATAAAAAAATCCTGACTATTACAAGGGGCCACGGGTTGCCTCCCGTGCAGCGCCTGATTTAACGTCATGACACGACCCACCTCATGACTTACTCGTCATTCAAAGTAAGCGCTTCTTCCTCAAGATCAACATCATTCTAGAATTAGTGCTTCAATCGTTTCCCATTCACTAGAAAAGTAGAGCTCTTATCCTTGTTCCTTAGCTCCACAGCTTTGTGTTGGATCATCCTCACAACTTCAAACGGTCCACTCCACTTAGACCAAAGTTTTCTAGGAAACAACGTCAATCTTCAATTAAACAGCAATACCAATTGTCCAGGCTCAATGGTGAGGGACACAATATGCTTGTCATGCCACCTCTTGGCCTTCTCTTTGTATAGCTTGGCATTCTCAATTGTGTGGAGCCTGAATTCCTCTAACTCATGCAACTGCGTTATCCTTTTCTTTCCTGCTAACTCAGAATCAAAATTCAAGATCGCCTAGTATGTTTTATGCTCCAACTCCTCTGGGAGGTGACATACATTACGAAACACCATTCGATAATGAGAAGTCCCTATAGGTGTCTTTCATGCAGCCCTGTATGCCCATAGAGAATCATCTAACTTGTCAGCCTAATCTTTACTTTGTGCAATAACAATCTTTTACATGATTTGTTTCACTTATCGATTAGACACTTCAACCTGCCCACTAGTCTGGGGATGATACATTGTAGTTGCATTGTGTCTAACTCCATATTTTGAACTGAACTATTGATGAAATGCGTACCTCCATCACTTATCATGGCCCTTGGAGTTCTGAACCTGGTGAAGATGTGCTGCCTGTTGAACTTCATTACCACATTTGCATCATTAGATGGTAGCGCGACTACCTCCACCCACTCCGACAAATATCCGGCATATTGAGGCCTAGTACACTCAGGAGGAGGCAGACATGAGGAAAGTGAATCTGGTGGACACATCCCCAGAGATTGATGTTGAGACGATTCCTGCAGAGGCACCTTTGCCTACTCCGGCCTTCGGGACTATAGGTACACCTGCTCCCACTTCTTCCTCCTAATCTCCTAGTAGTTTTGCCATTGCCCAGCCCGCCAGGATTACTCAGTCTATGATCCTAAGGATGGGGTATTAAAGCTCATTTAGCGGATGTGACGGCGACTTGATTGGAGGTTGCGATACCATGGATGATCGAGAGTGCTATCCTAGTTGCACGGACACCCCTACGATCATCTATTGACATTATCACAGCGAGAGTTGAGACTTGTGATAGTAGATAAGGGGAGACTTTAGAGGTGACGGCTTTGAAAGCCGAGGTGGCAGATTTGAGAAAGGATGTGGACTACTTGAAGTGCACAGAGTTCACTTGACTATTGGAGGCAGCGGATGATGTGGATTCCCCGATGACTTCTAAGATTCCTCTAGTCACCACCAGAGACGTACATCAGGATGATATAGCAGCTGATGAGTAAGAGACAGAGACCGATGCGAAGCAGATAGAGATGTTGGAGGAGACCATCTATGGAGACCTTCCAGACCTTGTGGAGATGATTGTATGGTCAGAGACATCCATGGCAGGTCCAAGTGGATCGAGAGGTGCTGATGTGACACCAGGTACTAATGGCCCTACAGATGGAGTGATTGCGTAGACAACATTCTCTTGACTTCCCTCTTTGCCTTTTTTTATTGATATTCAATATTTTATTGCATTTGAGGAAAAAATGTTTTTTTATTTGTGTTAGGATGAGGTATTTCCATACCTACCTCTCGTTATTATTATTTTTGTTTATATATTGGGATTTTGGGTTGTAAATTTTGTTTTGGCACTATTTTGTGGATGTTTGAGCTTGTGGCTCCTTGTTTTAATTGCAAATGATTTTTGGACCCTCCTGAAAAATTTGGCCACCTCTTGATTGCATTTGAATGTGGTTGTTCTTGTGCAAATTTGTGTGTCGGTCATGATCAATACCGATGACTTGAATAGTGCTCTTAATCAAACAAAAATGAATTTGCGGCTATAATGGTTCCAAGTGAAGTTGCATAGACAATATGTGAGCTTTCTGAATGTCGTTGTGACTAGCTGGTTATCGAAATAAGTCTTTTGTGATGAACATTGGACACTAGCAAAAGTGTGGAGTCTTGTTTGATATTGCTGCCAATGTCTTGTGTGATGAGCTTACCGTGAACTATGTGTGATGACACCTAGAATTTTCCCCGTTGGTCCGATTGACTAAGTGAGGCAAGCTCTTAAAATGATCTTAGGAAACAATTTTAAAGAGTGAAACAATTTAACATTATACCCCTTTTGTGGCCTACCTTGTGAGTGTGTGAACATTTCTTGAGCACCCTTTAAGCCTTACCCTTTTCTTGGAAGAAACTTGAGCAAAAGCCTAAGTTGGGGTGTGGTGAAAAGGAAAGGTAAACAAAGAAGTGTGAAGAAATCCCCCTTTACCCATGGTTTTGAAAAAGATGGAACCCCTCCGTACAAAAAAAAGAGAGAAAAAGAATGAAAAAGTTGTGGAATAAAGTTGTGAAAGTTGCAAAAGAAATGAGGTGCCCAGTATTCCATGGAAAGTGAATAATGGGGTGAATTTTGAGCATGAATGAGGATGATGAAGAAAAGGAAAGAAATTGTTGCTCATACCACATTTCATGAGGATAGCAGACACTGAGCCTAAATGACAATACATTTACACTCAGCCCAGTTACAAGCCTTGAAAAGACCTTTTTGATCTTGAGTGACCTGAAACGAATGTTGGTTGGAAAATAAGGGCAAACCTATGGTGGAGTCATGCATGTGTTCATATTTGTGAGTGTGAGAGTTGTATGTAATTCCGGAACTATAAAGTGTCGAACCATTGTGTGTGAATATGGAATCATTCTTTGTGTGAGGGCTTTTGACTACCTTTGTTGAACTTGAACTTGCATTTGAAACAAGTATTGTGAACTTGAGAATCTTTGGTAATGGTGAGTCACCACTTGAATATTTGAGTGCACAATTGATCCTTGCATGAGTAAGTTGAGTCTTGTTATGTGCATTCATGATTGAGTCTTGTGTAGCAGTGTTTGAGGTATCGTTTTTAAACTGCTGTACTTAAGGACAAGCAAAAGTTTAAGTTGGGGGTGTTGATGAGTTCGAGATTTGGACTCATTTAAGGCTTTATTTACAATGATTTAGAGTCCTCAAATGCTTATTTTGTGTCAATAACTGATGTAAAATCCTTGATTTCCATGTATATGTATTGAGAAACAAAGGAAGGACACCAATTTGCAAAAAGGAACAAAGTGAGCTGAAAGAATGAAGAAAAGTAAGCTTGGTGATCACCATGTTTACTTGGCGAGTCACCGAATGGCCTCTTGATCGCCTAAATTTCAAGTGTGCCAAGCCCGGAAGGAGAAAATCAAGTTTGCCAGTGAAAAGAGCAGTCGGCGAATCACTGAGTGGTTTCACGATGCATTGTTGGATCGCCCAATGTTATAGACCTTTAGGATGCTAAAGTTCAAAGTAGAAGGGCGATGGAACTGGCCAAAGGGCGGATCGCCGAGCTGATCATTGAGCCCGACTTACTACACCAAAATGGCTCTTCGCAGCTCATTTTTGGCAACTATAAATTCAGTTTTGAACATTTAGTTTAGGATATTAAATTATCATATTTTTATTACCTTGAATTTTAGTATGAACTCTGAGTATTGAAACAAGTTTTCTCTAGTTTTTCCTAAGCTTTAAGGAATTGAAGTTTTTCACTTTTGCGAAATTGGAAGTGGGTATTTGATATTCTTCGACTTGCAGCATTGTAAGGACGAAATTAATCTTACCTAGTTGATGAAAACTCAATTTGGTAATGATTTTTATCTTTTTATGATGACTATCTAAAATCCCAATTCTTAGGGTGTGATTATGGACTGATTTAGTTTATGGGTATTGCTAAATGTAAGTTTAAATGATGTTTAGAAGTGAGTTCAATCATTAATTATGGTTTAATTGAAATAATTGTAGTTGCAAATGCAGTTCTACCATTGTATTTTTGGCTTGCTCGAGAGAGAGGTTTTAAAACCAAGATTATTGATTGATGGTCTATGTGTATTGGGTTGTCATGGGTTCAGCTCGAGAGAGTGGATCCTATACCCTTTTTCACACATTCAGCCCGAGAGAGTGAATGGACTAAAGTGCAGGTTGTTTTTATTTTGCATGCTTGTCGATGTTCGAGAGAAATCGACTTGATTTGGGTTAAATTGTTTGAGAGAAAGTTTATCTCCTCTATAGTCTAGCTTACTCACTAATATCTAGCTATTTTCTAATAGTTGCAATTACCCATTTATCTATATTAGACTATAATCGAATCACATCCCAAGAACCCGTCTCATTATTGTCATTTTTGTGTTATTTGCTATTGTGTAATTGATAATTTCAAACCAAAATTCCTTTAGTTGACATTCGTGTCATCACCTGATTTGAATTTTGTTTTTATTCGATAATGTCTATTCCTATGGCTGATTTGAATATATTAAGACTTTCCTATTGAATCTTAAACACGTACCACTCCATGTGGGATTCGACCCCAACTCATTTAGTTGGGTTATATACTGACTAGCAATTGTTGACACTTAGAATTGGATAAAGTGTCCTTGAAACGTTAATCAGTATGCTGAGAGCATGCGTGTTGGATTTCACAGGGAATTGGGATGACCACTAGCCTGTTATAGAGTTTGCATATAATAACAACTATCACTCTAGTATTCAGATGGCTCCGTATGAGGCACTTTATGGGAGAAGGTGTAGATTACCTATTAGCTGGTTTGAGGCTGGTGAAGCTCAGTTGACAGGACCACACATAGTTCATCAATCCATGGAGAATTTGAATATAATCCAAGAGAAGGAGAAAACAGTGCAACGCCACCAGAAATCCTATACAGATGTTAGAAGAAGAGGTATGGAGTTTGAGGTTGATGATTGGGTATATCTAAATGTTTCACCTGTGAAAGGTGTTAGGAGATTTGGTAAGGAAGGAAAGCTTAGTACCCGATAAATTGGTCCTTATCGGGTATCTAAGAGAGTTGGTAGTGTAGCTTTTGAGTTGGATCTACCGCCAGTGTTAGTACAAGTCTATCAGGTATTTCACATCTATTTGCAAAATAAGTGTTGGGGTAATTAGTATTATGCTAATTTCGATTGATTCATAAATAGTAAATTAATAAAATTGCCCTTATTTATGATTTTTAAGGAAAACAATTAATTTACTCCCTCTATTTCATACTCATATGTATCATACATTCAAATTCGATAGAGATAAGATATATAAATACATTAAAGCTATTGATGGAATTATCCAAAGAGGGATGAACAAGCATATATGAGATGAACTTGGCATACTGAGCAATGACATAATCTAAAAAAAGATATAAATACTGAAACATAACTTAAAAGCTAAGTTGAATGCAATGACCAAGTACTAATAATTAAAATAACATGTTGAACTATATCATGATATAAATGGTGAAAACCTGGTCAATGCAATAAGAATCTGACTGTGAGAGCTACTATGAATCGACATAAACCGCATGAGCTAAATGTGGAGTCTGATGTATATTCCCCATCGAAAGGACCCAGTATACCTTGCCAGGGGTATAAAGGCATGATTGTGGCGTGATCACTAATAATGATGCCCAACAGAGGAGACTTATAATCCTATGCGGGCACGTAGTTCTGGGACTTTGAGGGTACGCTGAACCCTAGTCCAACTCAGTGTTAAGTCTACTCCCAACTGAATGTAAATGAAGCTAAAATGCACTAAGTACTAAGTAACTCAAAATATTGACATGCTAACTGAGAATGCAAAATTTATATATACTGAAAATTTGACATTGGAAATCTAACTGAAAATGCAAAATTTATATATACTTAAAATTTGATATTGGAAATCTCAAGCATGATTCTCTTTCTAACTGGCCTATCAAGTATAATTCATGAACTAAAAGAATTTATACAAACTATGGTTTTGAGTTTTATACAAGGAATTAAGAAATGTTTCCAAGAAAATATGTTATTTAGACGATGGATACTATGGCAACTGAAATCACAACAATTTTCCAAGATTTTACAAACCCTAAGTCTAAATAAGCTATGTAGAATCAAGGAACTAACTGAAATCTAGGGACATATTGGGTGAAAGGAACCCACTAGTGAAATCTGGCATACCTGGTGACGGAATATATGGAGAAATCCTTTGGATTTTGGCACTGAACTTTGAAGAACACTATTGCTTGTTCTTGAAAGACACCGACGGCTCTTTCTCTTCTTTTCATTCTAACTTGGATGATTTTTGCAGAATGAGGGTTCTGGGTATGCCTAACTAGATTATTAGGCTTAGATTGAGTAAACCGACATAGTTTAGACATCAAACGATGTAGTTTAAGTGCCCAAAGCATAGGGGAAAAGACCAAAACGACCCTGAATTAAGACTGACGAAGTGCCAACTACTATAAGAGTGACGGACCGTCATTCGAACCACGGCCCATCAACTAGGTCATGGTTTGAGGTATGCCCGACATGGATTCACTAAAATGAGCATAACTTTTTACTTTGAGCATGGATTTTAGCAAATTCAATGGTGTTTTTGCGATGATTCAATTATCATTAATTTTATAGGTCATGGGACACCTAATTCATTTTTTGCTAAAAGATATGACCATTTGAATTTGACCCAATAACCCTTTCTTTCCATATAGTTGTCGGTCTCCATTGACAATCCGACCTACGGTCTGTTGGTCAAACCACGGACCGTCCTGATTGACCGTCGATGGTTTCAAAGACTAGTTCTCTACGCCTTAGAATGATGGGACCCACCTATGGTTGGTGGTTCTACCTATGGTATGTGGGTGGTTCCGTTGGTACTGGCACTGAAAAACTAGGATTTTCTCTATTATGAGATCTAAGGTATTACATCCAACATGAGGATTGTTGTCAATATTTACAGTTTGAGAACTAATTCGCTAAAAACACTCCATGGGCAGCTTTAGGGGATCTTTCTAATAAATCATTTGGGTAAATTTGTGAATGGGAAGCTTTATTGGATTGCATCTATAGGTATTGGTCATGATGATGATGCACACAACAACATTCTTTTGATATAGCAAAGGAGACATGGAGAAGCTTGGAGATTTCCATTTGTGGAGAAGACATTTCTAATATCAAACAGCGAGTAGTAGAAAGTGACATGTCTATGCTTTATACTTTTTATTTATCTATTACTACTTCTGATGTTTGAATTTTCAAATATTCTAGAGTTAACTTGTCATGGACGAAATGGTTCACCATCAAATATCCTCAATATGTTGTGTTATTTATGCTTTGTCCACCCATTTTCACATTTCCTATATACCTTCGCAAGTTAAATAAGGGTTACATTCTAATTTAGCTTCCAGGATTAATCATGATATTACATGGTTCAACTAAAAAACTAGAGCACGTTGTTACTGTTAGGGAATGCAATCCTGCAGAAAACATTGTTAATCCCTAACGATATCGAGTAATAATTCTGCTTAATTTTGTTGAAATGCTCTTTTTGCACTTCTTTTTATGTCAAATATAAGACGAGACATTGAATATGTTTATCTTCCTGATAAACCATTGAATATATATGAATCCATCTGTCATATTTTCCTGTAGTTCTTGTATGCATTTCTCCTTATTATACTACTTTCTAGATACGTGTATTGCGCATAGTCCTCTATGGTCAATTATTGTATTACTGTTTGTATTCAAAAGTATTAAATCATTCACAATATACATGTTTCAAAAGAAAATTTTTGAATTATTGATTGCTCAAAAATGCTACTACTAGTGGTATATCTTAAAAATACTACAGGAAACACGTGAATAAAAGTGTTCAATTGGATACCGTCAGAATGGTAATTCATTTATTGTTTGACCAAATAATTATTCTTAGAGAGTATATCTTCACGCATTTTCTCTTAAACATAAAGATTTCATACCATTTTCTTTGAACTTTTATTTTTTTCTTGTTTAAAACATAAAATTCAACCGAACCCTCCACCTTCGAATGTAGTTAAATATGAATTAAATATATTGAGATACTTTTCGGAGATAACACGCCCCCGGTTCACACTTACTAGCTAGGCTAGGAGCGGTCTGACTGTCTGGTGGCCTGGAATGATTTGTCACTCTTACTAGATGGGTTGCGAGTTTACTTTGGTCATGGTTACTTGGGCTGGGAGCCCGACTTTCACTTCTTGGGTTCTGATTCGTGACATTTCTCTAATGGTCCTATTGCATTCTCTACATTCATACGCATTGCCTATCACCACAAGTATACTTGTTTTATTATTTTACGCTCTGATTTATGGGGCTAGTTGGTTTATGTTTGTTATAAATACCATTCAGGCTGATGGGGGTCGATTAGGTTATTGTTTAACTATATCTTGTTATATGCTATTGTTTTCTTGTTAGTTGATAGGCTTTGACTTTAGAATTGTGATTGCGGGTCCTCCTGACCTTAGGTAGTTGACTTAGTATCTTAGTTGCTTGCCATTAGGTTATCGGCTCGTGTTCTAGGTACGTTCTTTACTCAGCTTCTCACTCCTTGTATCCAGTTTCTAGTCTTTATTGTCTATGTACTATAGAATTCCTTGTTTAGTTACTTGCGTTATGCTCTCCTTATTTCTTGTTGATTTATGTTTGTGTTTATCTTTTGAGCTCAGTTGGCTGTTGCCTACTGAGTACCCATTTGGTACTTATACTTTTTTTCTGCTCCCTGCATATCACAATTTGAGTTATTGGTGTTGATTTGATGTCGTGAGGAACAACTTGGAGTTTCAGAGACTAAAGTGAGCTCCTGACGTCCGGAGCTATCAATTTATGTCTGTTTTGGCTACGCTGAGTCTTTATATCATATTAAGAGATAGTCTATACTTATGTTGTATTTGTGAAAGTCTTGTACTCTATTTTGGATTAGATGCTCAAGTATTGACTGTTGTCAGGTCTTGGGGTGGTTTCTGTATTGTTTTATGTTGATTCTCCTTTTTTCGCTTTTCTTTAAGCATTTTGCTTTTTGTGGTTGACTTTTGCTTTGTAGTCCGTTACTTATGGCTCTGAGCTAAGGGTTAGACTTACCTACTGGTGGGGTGTAGTAGGTGCTATCATGAACTGAAAAATCGGATCGTGAAGTTACCTAGTTTAATCTAACAAGAAAATTAGTATTCCTTAATTTGAGTGTACTTTCCTCTTATTAACGTATCACTCATTTGTCTAGATACTATTTCAGCTACAATTAAGAGTGAATTACATCCATATAATTCATCTTTGCATTGAGCCAACAATAATAACAAACTCAGTGCAGTACCACAACAAGGTATGAGGAGGATAGAGTGTACCTATCTTACTCCTACCTCCTGTAGGTAGAAAGATTATTTCCCAAAGATCTTCGACTCAAGTAATGCACATCAAAGTAGATATAAAGAAAACACACAAGTAAAGAGGACATAGCAAATAACGGTGAATGCATAACATAGCATTCCGGAAACATAAAAAAGCATTCTGAAAACAGGGGCAATAACAATAACTAAATAATGTGATGTTTAGTAGGAGTCACAAAAATTGTATGACATGGAACTATGAGAAAAATGCTACTACTATTGGAATATCAAAATTATATTCGGAAGCAAGTGAATTGAAGTATGTAAATGGATACATGTCTACTTTATATAAGTTTAAGTGTCTACATTATACAAGATTAAGTGTCTACTTGTGCAGAACAAAACTTGCAGAAAAGAAATGTGAAATGAGGCCAAGTTAAATGTCATATTTATGTATTATGCTAATTTGGATTGATTCATAAATAGTAAACTAATAAAATTATCCTTCTTATTTATTATTTATAAGGAAACACAATCAATGTATTTCTTCTATTTCCTACTCATATATATATATCATACATTCAAATTAGCTAGAGATAAGATATAGAAATACATTAAAGCTATTGATGGAAGTATCCAATCGACATCTGAATATGTGGGGATCAAAGGTGGACCCAAAGAGGGATGAACCCCTTTAATAGAAAAATACTAACGCCATTTATACATGATTAATATTATTTTAAATATATATATATATATATATATATATATATATATAATAGATATTGGATCATGTTGAATCTCTTTAAATTCTTCCTTATCCTATTTTTTGCATAAACAGAAGAGTCAGACAAAGTCATTTTAAGAGAACACAATTGTAGTGAAAAAATTCATAGAAGAACTTCCTCACTTCAGTGATAACATTCGACCATGTTTTCGTTTCTTTCTTTTCGGGATTGGATTCATCAAACTTTTCTATTAAAATTCCTTCTCTCGTGGTATCATTTCATTTGTCACTATAAATCATGATTCGATACTCCCAAATGAAATCATAACAAATATTCTCCTAAGGCTTCCCACAAAGTCCTTATTGAAATGTATGTCTGTTTCGGAATGTGGCATCAACTAATATCTAGCCCTCATTTTGTCAACACACATCTCAAATTAAACAAAAATCATAGAGTTGTATTTCCAGGCAGTGAAAAATACAAATTTTGTTCACCCCTTCACCTCTTTAACAAAGAACAACTCACTCAGGAGCTACTTCACACAGATTCATCTACTTTATCATCTCTTTTTGTGGCTTCTGCCAATGGGCTGATTTGTCTTTGCAATTACGAAAGGGAGATATGTATATGGAATCCCACCATTAGCAAGTCAATGAAATTATTTAATTTGCCTTCGGTACCTCTTTCCATACTAAATATAGTTTTGGATACGACGACTCACGTGACGATTATAAAGCTTTATTTATTGATCATTATCATCACTTTTACAATGTTAAGGTGTACAACGTGAGGATTTTCATAAATATTTATAGTTTGAGGAATGATTCTTGGCAAACACTCGATGAACAGCTTCAAAGGATCTTTCTAATAAATCATTCGGGTAAATTTGTCAATGGGATGCTTTATTGGATTGCATCTACGGGTATTATTGATGATGATGATGCACGCAACATCATTTATTTTGATGTAGTAAATGAGACATGGGGAAGCTTGGAGATTCCCATTTGTGGAGAAGATAATTCTAATATCAAACTGGGAGTAGTGGGAAGTGACCTTGTTGTGCTTTATACTTGTCATATATGTGCTACTACTTCTGATGTTTTAATTTTGAAAGACTGCAGAGGTAATATGTCATGGACGAAACGGTTCACCATCGAATACCCTAAATATGTTGTGCTATATATGTTTTCTTCACCCAATTTCACATTTTCTATACACCTTCGCCAATCAAATAAGGGGGACATTATACTTTCGATTCTAGGATTAGTCATGTTATTTGATGATTCAACTAAAAAATTCAAATGCATTGGTGTTGTTGGGGGATACAATCCTGCAGAAACTTATGCAGAAAGCATTTTTAATCCCCTAAAGATATCCGAAAAGAATTCTACTTAGTTCTGTTGGTATGCTCCTTTTGCACTTTTTTTTCTGTCAAATATAGGACGAAACATTGAATATGTTTTTCTTGTAGTTCTTGTATGCATTTCTCCTTATAATTATACTAGTTTATAGATATGTTTGTTGTGCATAATCCTCTATCGTCAATTATTATAGCACTGTTTGTATTCTAAAAAAAATGAATCATTAACAATATACATGTTTGAAAAGCATTTTTTTTTAATTATTGATGGCTCAAAATGTAAACAGATAATTTTTCATCAAAGATAGATCTCGATTTAGAAATAAGTTGATGTAGTCTGCTACATCTTTCACCAATTTCATGTGAGTGTTTATATGGCATTCTTCGATCCTTGTGTAGGTAGAAGGATTGTTTTGAATCATACTTGACTCGAGGAATGCACATCAAAGAAGATAAAAGTAAAGCACATAAGTAAAAAAGACATATCAAATAACAACGAAAGCATAACATAATAGTCAGAAAAAAGGAGCAACAACAAATATTTTCAATACAACTACAAGAATATAGTATGCTAAAATTACTGAATTTTGATGAACTCATTGGTGAAGTCTAGATCCACCATTATCTCTAAAACTACATCAAGTTATATATGATAAGTAGATCCACTTCTTCTTGATTATAATAAATGAGATTATTTTCTCAGTTTATAATTTAATTTAATAAATGATATTTACACAAGTATGTCAAATATGGGTCAGTTAGAGATCTTTTCTTTTGTGCATATATGTACATTGCAGTTTTGTTTCCTTAATCTCACGTACTCATTCAAATTGTTAGTACTTTCATCACAATATTTGTTAGAGTAAAACAAGATTCGACAATTAATTCACCAAAGAAGTAAAAAGAAAGAAAAAAATTGTCACAAAGAAAAAATAATAGTTTAATACAACAATCTACATCATCTAGCTTGAATTTTAAAAAAATAATATTCTCCATGACTTTCGTTACATGTAAAAAGTGACAACATAAAAGGAAGAATTCTTATAAAGCTACACACAGTCCAAGCAAATATGATTAGAGATTCATGGATATTCGTTGTTTACTTCTATGGTTGTTGTGACATCATTATAAACGACACTAGTTAATGTTCCAGTCTGAAATAAAGTAGGAACCAATAATAATTTGTGTACAAAATTAGAAAATAATTACCATTTGACAATACAGAGCATTCACTTCAATTACAAAAATGGCACGTGACTTGAAAAAATGAAATAGGGTCAAATATACCCATGTATTATTAGTAATAGTTTCAATATGTTCTTTGTTATAACTTTGTTCAAATATGTCTTTCTCGTTATACTTTGACAGAAATTTGTCCTTAATTTTGATGGAAGGACACATGTCGAGTTTAAACTCAAATGATACGTCCCTAATTATAAATACCTAATTTTTTAGAAAAACTCACCAATTTAACCCGATCATATAATAATATTTTCATCTCCTTCTCTTTTTAATAGACAAAGCATCAAAGTTGTTCTTCCTCCTTAATTCTCCATGTGAATTTCTGTCACGACCCGAGCCTACACCCTGGACGTGGCTGGCACTCGAGAACCATTGCTACTCCCTAAGAAAACCCTCATCCTGGCTTACTATAAGTGGAAGACTAACACAAGCATACATAAGCATCAAATTCAAAGAAGCACTATAAACCGTTTACTGAATCTCAAAACTTCGCTGCATATACTGAGTATGAAACATAAGTTTTAAATAAAATATATGAAACCAAAAACTCTCCAAAACTATCTATTTATGAAGCTTCTGCTATACAAAGACGAGTGTTGGAACAAGACCCACGACTCGTAAAAAGAACTACTACTAGAAACTCATAAAATTTGAGTCCTCCGCAAGCAAGGAGACCTCACTCGAAAGCTGACGAGCAGATGAAGTAATCTCAATAGACTCTTGTTGAGGTACCTAAGAACTTGTATCTGCATCATTAAATGATGCATGTCATATGACATCAGTACATTGAATGCACGAGTATGTAATATAGCTAAATAACAAATAACTGAAAGAAAGGACTGGAATAGATAACAATGTACTCAGGCTGAATGTAAAGAAAAAAAGGAGTTAAATCATTTAAAACTTTACTAAATACTTTCTAATCTCTGAAACTCAACATATTATGTGATATAAAAAACTACAGCTTTAACTCTATTTGGGAGATTCTCTAACCGACAACCATCACTATGAGCTATATGATGATACAACGTCTCACCCACGCTACCAGAACTATCATATACCTTGCCGGGGTATATAACACTTCAACTAAGTGGATCCACTAAGTTATGCTTAAAAAACAATAAGGAATCATCTAAAAAGTATGACTCTTTACCCATGCTGGCATACATGGTTTATGAGGACTTTTAGTTGTCTCAACTCGTCCCCATATCGGTACTCAGTACTACTCCCAATAATATATACTCATTCTCATACATTTAAAAACATAACTCTTCCTCTAGTTTGAGATAATTGCTCAAACTACCCTCTTAAAAGAGATAATTGCTCATGAAATATCTTTTGAACTCATAACTCAAACTACCCTCTTAAGGAGTGTCGTCATCAAGAAACGGAGGGTGGAGCTCTGGGATTAGGGGCAGTTGATTATCCTGACCTAGGGTTGGAGCCGACGAGGAAGGTGAATTCCATAGATCCGTTTGGGAAATGGAATGAGTAAGGCTCACTTGTTGCACTTCCCCCCCAAGGCCCGGTGCAGGGGACACGTCCAAAAGTCCTCTGAAAAAATAGGACAACGGGGGAGAGGCTGATGCGGCAGAGTCATTTTCCTCGGATAAGTTGAGGTACTTTTGCCAATTATCCGACCCCGACCCTGAATCCACTCCCTTCCTCCAACAGAATTATCCTCCATGTCAAAGTTGTTGCAACCGCCTACCAAAGTAGTGAAAGAAGAAGAATAGGTATTTCCAAACCAAAGAGCCTAAAAAGAGCACGTAAGGCATTGAGTAAAAAAGAACCTTGGACCCTTTCTATAATAAGGTAGGGATCAAAGCCAATCCAATGAGACAGGAGATAGGTAGTCAAAACAAGGGTAGAAAGGAGAATCATAGAATGAATAAAAGGGAAGGGTTGAAGGACTTTTAGAGATCCGATCTGTGTAAACATGATATAAAAAAATTGTCCTTTCTTAGCTTCCCCCAAAAAAAAGAGAAACTTATAAGAAATCGCCTAATGGACGGATACATAGATAGTATTCAGAAAGATCTTGGGAATACATTCGTCATACCAAATATCTTTAGCAGTCGCAAAAGTAGTGACGGGGCTCAAAGGAAGTAAACAAGTCATCCTTTGAAGCTAAGCACTATTCATCTTTTGTAGGAAAATCCCCTTCTCTAGTCTTGGGAAATTGAGCGACGCATCCACATAAGCACAAGAATATTTTTCTTTGAACAATCCTTCTAAGTCCAATTTTTTTGTCCTTTTATTTGAGTTCATAATAATAATAACTGGCGAGTTTCATCACTATGAGCTACGTGATGATACAAAGTCTCGCCCACGCTACCAGAACTATCATATACCTTGCCGGGGTATATAACACTTCAATTAAGTGGATCCACTAAGCTATGCTTAAAAGGCAATAAGGAATCATCTAAAATGTATGACTCTTTACCCATATTGCCATACATGGTTTATGAGGACTTTTAGTTGTCTCAACTCGTCTCCATATCGGTACTCAGTACTAATCCCAATAATATATACTCATGCTCATACGTTTAAAAAAATAACTCTTCCTCTAGTTTTAGATAATTGCTCAAACTACCTTCTTAAAAGAGATAACTTCTCATGAAATATCTTTTGAACTCATAACTCATTTAAGAATCTCAGTTCACTCTTTAAGCAATATAAAAATTGATACGTCTAGGAATACATAATCCCCTTATACACTTACACAATTCATACTGAAAACTCTTTCTTAAAAATATATCAAAATAACATTTTAAGATGATCATTGATGACTCGGGAGGTCATCCTGCATAAACATTGACGGTATATCCAGCTACCATACCGCTCATACATTGATGGCATACTCAATTGTCATACTAATCATGTTTTAGAAACTTTTTTTCTTAAATCTCATCTTTATTTTCTAAACACTTAGTTTAAGAACTCAAGTGCTGTCTTTAAAATGCTTTTCAAAATTTATAACTCAAATCTAGGGTTTATGTGGAATTATTGACATGAACGACTCAACTCAATGTTCTTAATAGCAATAAGTAAACTCAGTACTCGGAATTCAAGACTCAAGAACTCGAAACTCATAACTCAATGATATTTCTCCTCTAAAAAATACTCAATATATAGGGTTCGTGCTGAAATATAGACATGAACTAATAAACTCAAGAATTTTAATGCAAAACATATATCAATTCAATAATTATCAATAGAATTTCAAAAAAAATAGACTCAAGAACTAAAAATCAACTTATCTCAAGAATACTCAAATCGATGGTAAGAATCTGTCATGACCCAAAAATGGACGTGATGGCACTAGTCTTATCCCACCAAGACAAGTTAACCTAAAACTCAATCATTACAATAAAATGCGAAAATTTCATAATCCAACTCAATAATACCCCCCAAAATCTGGTTGTCACGTGTACAAGCCTCTAAAGTATTAGAATTGATTCAAAAGAAAACACAAGTCTCAAATGACCTTGTTTCTAGAATAGAACAAGATCATAATTAAGAAAAAAGAAGGTCCGCTGATATGAGAAGCAGCTTCCTCACAAACCTCCAAAAGATGCCTCAGACAAGGAGAAGAGAAAATATCACAAAGGTCTGAGCTAGTAACCTACAAAAAAAATGCAGTAGCAAGGGTTGAGCATCAAACCACACGGTACGCAGCAATCAAACCTCTAAACACAACCTAAGGGGGTAGAATACGGGTACTCCTTACACCCTAACCGAACCTCCAAAACTACAACCTGCATAAAACAAGCCCAATCTAACAGTTCACAATTTACAAATGCATATCTCAACAACAACATTCTAACAATCACATATTCTCAACAAGCTCAATATTCATCAATTACAACCTCCACAACTACAACCTACTTAAAACTAGCCCAGCCTAACAGTTCATAATTCACATAGCACATAGCTCAACAACAACACTCTAACAATTGCATATCCTCAGCAACAAGCTCAATATTCATCAATCAAAGTTCCACAGAAAGGCACTCACAAGCTCAGCAAAACACAATATCAAGTTCACTAATGATAAATATGTGCAATGCAATGTAATACAATATCAAGTATAGTGATGCATGTCTGACCTAATGAAACACACCTGTTGTCTCGCAGTCCGGGACCCATGGGGGACATAACTGTCCATTCATCCATCGTGGCACGTGATACGACCCTGGATAATAGTAATCATCACGGCGCGCAGTATGTCCTTCAAAATATAGTATCCATCGCTGCATGCGATATGTCCCTCGAAATGGTGCATCCTCTTTAATTTCTTATTGTTTCTCAATTCACATAACACTTGTCACAACCATGTCTCAGAACAATACAAATGACACGTTCACACAAATAATGAGGAGATGACCATTTTCATAACATTACACAATTCACAACAACACAATCATGATACAACATCAACAATAATTCAACAAATCTTTCAAACCATTCTTAACTCATCACACAACCAATCAATCACATTGGCTTTTATTACCCCTTTTTCATCATTAGAATTAATCAATGTGGACAAGTCAACCCATCACCAAGTCTCATTACCCCAAACACATATTACAAGGAAATACACAAATTCCATACACATAACAAGGATTTAGAAATCCACTTGCCTCAAATAGTTGAGCAATGACTCCAGAACTTGAGCCTTCCTCTTTTGGTTGACTTCCAAATCAATACAATCTATTTAAATAAATAATTACAATAAGATTTTAAAACTAACAACACTCATATCACTATAGGTCTAGCCTAGACCTAAAAACTCACATCAAATCTATAATCAAGTCTAAGGTTAAATCATAACATCTCCAAACACTACAACCTTAATAATTTTTATATAATATAATACATTTAATATTTAATTACATATCTCAATTTCTAAAAACTTGAATTGTAACTTGATAACTACAAGAAAACTTCCAAAATTGAAGCCAATACATAGATAGTAACCTTACAGAAACCTAACTCATATTTAAATCCAATCACCCCCTTATCATTGTAAAATTAGAAGCCCTTACTGGCCACCAAAATAACAACTAATAATAATAATAATTAACTCCTAACAATGGATAAAAGTGACGCTGCACAACAGCAAACAAATTTGCCAAATTCTTGTAATGCCATGCCCCTTTTATACACACAAAATATGATATAATAATATACCCCTCTTTTCATGTAATCCATTCTTACTCAATGAATGATGTTTGTCAGAATTGTCTCCTCCAACCCCAAAATAATTGTCGACACTCCTATCACAATTCATATGTATCGAATGCCCATTACTATAATATTATTCTATATTCATATATATTATGCACTAGAATTTATTTCTTATGGACATAGAGGTAAGCCTCTTACCTTGAGGTTCCACGACACTCTGCACAGGTAGTTTTTCCCTTCCTTTCTTTTCTTTTCCTAAATAAAATAATTAGGTATTCAAAGTGGAAAACTACACTAACTTAATCTAAATATATGGGTTAAGTGGTAAAGGTTATTAAACTAATTATAAACTTGGCCCATTAAGCATTAACTAAAGTAAAAATTAAAGGAATCCCATAGTGTAGGATATAAATTACATCACATCCCAACTAATTTACATTTTACAAAAAAATCCCTTAAAACGGTAGGCGAATGATACATAGCTACAGTGTTGATCCATTGTCACTGATACACGCGTCTATAACTGAATGTCGCGCTAAAAAGGGAAAAACGTAATAATTAAGTCTATTAATTTAATTAGCTTAATTTACGCCTAACTAATCCTAAACATTCCTTATCTTAATAAGTAATATACTCAGACATTACAAAATTTCAAATTTCAAAATTATATCTTCTACATTGAAGAACAATTTGTGAACATCCATCCATTTAGAAAAAGCTAAAAATACGAATAAAACTCTGATTTTTTGCTGATACAAGATGAATATATCAATTTTACTGAGGCATTCAGGAATTTGGGTCAGCGAAGTGAAATATGAAAGTTACAAAAGTGACGGAATCGTTGTTGGACAATCAATTTCATTTTTGAATCTCAAAGCAAAAATTTCAGCCGAGTTGGATATCGATGTATCAAGGAAAAACATTGAAATTAGTTACATGTAGAAGGTAACTCGTCTCCGACGAAAATTAAGAACGACATGGGTGTTAAACTTTATTTAGAAATGAAAAAAGTGAGCCAGGATTTGCAATGTATCCATTATGCATTGACCCAAATGAAAAGATTGGCGGTGATGTACATAACTTTGATGGAACATGCGGAGAAATTACGTGTGTAGAAGGCACAACAAAGGATACAGAAGCTCTTGCGGTGGTCGAATCAAGAATTTGTGATTCGTATTATATTCTAGAATTGGAAGTTATAAATTACATAATTGATTCAAATAGTATAGAGGTGAAGACATGTCATTTATATAAGGATAAAGCAGCACTCGTAGATGTGATGGCGAAATATAAGATAAAGAACAACTTCAATTGCAAAGTAAAGAGATCTGATAGACAAAGGTATGCGAGTATTTGATTTGTTTTGTGAAGAACTGTGGTTGGATTCGTTAGATCTATAAATGGTGATACCATATTTTGTTTTAATGTATTATACATTATTAAATAAAAAGTCATTGATTTTGATTTTTTGTTTAGTTCGTTGAATATGATTTGTGGTAGATTGATAATGATACATTATTTGTTGATACATTAAGTTAATATTGTTGATACGTTCAGATTAGACTGTTTAAAAATTAAATAATTTAATTGCAAGATTCATGTAGCCGATACATTCCGTCATTTTGTGATACATGATTCATTATTTATTTATTTTTTAAATCTGATAAAAAATAATTGTGTTGGCTGTTAATATTATTGATACATTGAGTTAATACTTGTCATACGTTAAGATAATACTGTTGAAACAGTAAATAATCATGTAGCCGATACATTCAAAAAAATTGTGATACGTGGATAAATTATTATTTTCTGAATCTGATACAAAAAATACATCTTTCTTTGGTTACTTTGAACTTTAGTGTTTTATATATTATAGCATGTAACTGCTATATGTATTAATATGATGAAAAAAATTGTACAACTATGTGTTGGTATGTTTTTCAGATGAATGTGGCTCGACTATAAATGCTTCCTGCAGAAAAAAATCTGATGTTTTCAAAGTTAGATACTTCAATATTGAACATACGTGTCCAATGCGGGATAGGGTACTAACCAAAGTCCAAGCAACAGTCGGGTTTGTAAGTGGTGTGACTGCTCCCAAATTGGTCAACCATAAAATTATTCATACTCTAAAATATATAATTGCTGATATTAGAGAATTCTATGGGGTTCAAATATCTTACCAGCAGGCATGGCGTGCTAAAGAACATGCACTAAAAATGATAAGGGGTAAACCATCTGCTGGATATAGACAGATGCCGAGATAAATATACATGCTAAATACTGTTTATCCAAATTCTTATATAAGAATGCAGAAGACTGAGGAAGATGAATTTATGTATCTATTCGTAGCCTTAAGACCATTGATTAGGGGGTTCGATTACTGCAGACCAATAGTTGTTGTCGATGGTGCACATCTGGGCGGTGCTTACAAAGGGACATTTGTATCAGCAAGCACACTTGATGGGTTAGGTATGTATTTTTTGTAGTTGTGAGGTGTTTGTAAATGTTATGTATCAAATGAAATAATATGTGTTGCTCTGTAATTAGGTTGCATATTTCCATTGGCATATGGTGTTGTGGACACTGAAAATGACTGTTCATGGACATGGCTATTCAAACAATTCAAAAATGCATTTGACGAGCGCGAAGAAATGTGTGTTGTATCAGATAGGAATGAGAGTATTATGAAGAGTGTAAGGATTGTGTTCCCAAATATACCTCATTATGCATGCATATGGCATCTTTGGAAGAATGTCTGTGGAAACTTCAAAAGGAGCAGAAACACCCTAAGTGATCTATTTTACTCTATGGCCAAGGCATACAGAAATGAGGATTTTGATAAATTGATGGCTAAGGTTGATAAAATTGATCACAGGGTTAACGAGTACCTTGAGGATGCATGGTATGAGAAGTGGTCGAGAATTCATTCAACAGTAAATAAAGGTAGAATGATGACTTAGAACTTTGCAGAATGTATCAATGGTTGTCTTGTTGAAGCACGTCAATTGTCTATATTAGAATTCTTGGAAGAAGTTAGAATTCTATTTCGTTCTTGGCATTGCAAAAATAGAGAAATAGCCTCCAATAAAAAGGACACATTAGGGAGAAGATTTGAGGAGGTATTGATTATAAACGCGTCTAAAAGTTTGAAGATGGAAGTATGTGTCATGATACATTATTTTATATTCTATGTATATAATTCGGTGTATCATTCTGCTGTTTGAACATGATTTCTTTAAATGTACGCAGGTTGTTCCATCATATGAATTTATTTTCTCAGTTTATGAAGTTGGAAGAGAATACATTGTTTGTCTTGAGCGAAAAGTATGTTCTTGTGGAAGATTTCAACAAGATGAGATACCTTACGCACATGCAATCGTTGTTTTAAAGGAAAAAAATATTAAAGATATGCATCCATATTGCTCTGATTACTACAAGCCTGATGCATTAGCAAAAACATATGACATTCCAATGGTTCCAATGCCAGATAAGGAAGATTGATCAGCTCCTGAGGATGTTGTAGCTGAAACTGTGTATCCACCTAGATACAGACGATTAGCTGGACGACCAAGGAAAAGAAGAAAAAAGAATGCAGATGAAAAGATTACAGTGAACACAAATTGTTGTGGACAAGAAGGTTACAATAGAAGAACTTGTACTTTCTTTCCAAAAGAAAAGTGAAATCATCACAATGTTTATATGACATTAATGTTTTTGTTGAACAATTTTTCACGTAAACAGTTATCAATGTTATTAATCAGTATTGTTGTTCAAAAATAATTAAACTGTATTGTTCATTTTTGTTATTAATAAGTATTGTTGTTCAAAAAAATAGTTTGTTATGATTTGTGTATCAATGTTAATTCTGATAAATAAATTTTAAGGTGCAATTATAAATAAAATGTTGGTTAACGTATAAGCTAATTTATCATATGCATTAAATAATAAATAATTTCAGTAATGTAAATCCTACATCAAATTATATAACGTTTGTTGTATCATATATATTAATTGGTTACTGTATCATTTACATTAAAACATACACAACCTATATGTTAGCAATAAGATATTAAACGTGTATCATATACTATATATATTATGATACATACATTAAACAATTAAGTTTGTAAACAGTTTATTTAACACAATAGTTATGAATCGTGTATCATATACTATATATATTATGTTGCACGTATAATATTAATTATAAATAATGAATCATATACGTTAAAGTTTCAAAAATCTATTTATTAGTAATATGTTATTATATCTCATTACTTAGAAGATACATAATACCAATGAAAACATGTATCAGCTACTATATATGTTATATATTGCACTTTTTCTTTATGTAATGCAATAATGCGTCTGAAATTTAACTTTTTATAAGCAAAGTATGTTGGTCCATACTGTATCAAAACAGACTAAAACATGAGTGAAATTGTCAAAAGGATAAAAAAAAAACATTATATATGCATAGATACTTAATTACTACACTACATGAACCAAATCTTCTTCTGGTAGTTGTGTGACTACACTCTTAGGTTTTGGTGGATCATTATTCTCACTAACGTATGCACCCTTAGCCTTCTCGCTGCCATAACTCCACAACAATGCTCCATATCTTTTGTGTATGTATTCAGGAAGAAAATCAACTAATGATGTTTCGATTTGGTCGCTCAGATACTCCGCAAATGTAGCAACATATAACCCACAGTCTCTACAAAAATGCAGAATATCAGTTATAACCTTAAATCATACATGATTCAAAAACAATAAAAGCACAATACTTACAGGCTGTCACTCTTTTGTTGCATAATGTCTTGGGCAAATTCAACCATGGAAGGAACTTCTGCCTCCAAAAGTGAACCAAAATTATTGTCCTTGTACGCATAACAATCAACAAAGTTTGTTTGTGCAGTTTTTTCAAAGAATCCACTGTCCTTGAGGTAAGAAGGAAGCATTTTAGACAACATTTTTATCTCGTGCGGAATTGCTTTTTTCCTTGAGCCTAATGAAGAGTCATACACCCCTATCACTCTGTTTTTCAGTTCAACAACAGCCAACACCCAATGAAATTATCCATCGCAATTAACCGGGATGTAAACATCGTCTACAAGATGCCATGGTAAAGTAGCTGGGATTTCAAAACCTTTGATGATGTTAGTGATTGACCTGTCATATACAGATACAGCTGAAGTGCGATCAATGTCTTCTTGGGTACTAATAAGATCATCATCATTAGTAAGGTAATACCTTTCATAGGTATTTTTGATGTGTGAGATGAACAAGCAGTTGGTTGTTGTGTATCTGTATTGATTCATGCTGCGGAGTTTTTATTTTTTACGGAGGTAGTAAAAAACAACATCGATGTTCTATAAAAAACATGATAAACGAAATTAGAAACTTGTAAAAAAAGGTCTATGATAGAATTGATACATTAAATGATAATCTAAACAAATACTAATTTGATCGTTTATTTGATTGTATCCGGAATGACTTTTTGTAGCATGTTGTTCTATATCAATGTATATGATACATGCTTAAATTGTTTCATTAAGAACTTTACCTGATCAGTCCAACATTTATTTGGCTGTGACATGGCATAGAACCAGTTCTTGTTAATTGGAAATGCAACAACAAAATCCATCATCTCAAATTCAAAAGAAGAGGCTTTTGATCTGTATTTATCCTCCGATGGTTTCCTGTGATAATATTTATATTATCAATTGGTTACATCAAAATAAGTTAATCCAAACATTTACAAAATATATGTATAAAACTTACTTATTGGCATGATTTTTGAGAAGCCCCTTGGTTAACCATTGCATATACTCATCAATTAGTTTAGACGAAGGTTGATATGTAATCCCACATCCTTCAAATGGAAAATACAGATGAACATCGTCATCCAATTTCTATTTTCCTTTATCACTTGACCCAAAAGAAGTCACGTATGGAGATTGAATAATTCTTGAAGGCATCCTGTTTCTAGGCGCATGAATCTTTGAATGACTTCTAACAACAATCTCGGTGGTTGGAATATCATTGGTTAATTGACTATCAGACAACAAATCATAACTGCCATTTAAATCCTGTGGATTGTAAACACACAATGGTTTAGCAGTAATAGGAACTTTTCCTAGATCGGATACAAGTGCATCTATTGCTGCTTCAGTTGAGGGTGATATTGTTGTTGATGTGGAAGAATCCTGTATAATAAGATATTATTTTTTAGTATCATTGCATATAATGAATATTAGTGTAATGATGCATAATTCATAAATATACTGATGTATCAACTGTTATTCTAAAAGGCATAAAATGACGGATATTGTGTTGAACTGTGTCAGCACCATCTTCATCCATGTTTACTTCATTTAAAGCTTGCGGGACTTGATGTGCTTCATCATCCTGTATATAAGCATGTTGTATGTATCAGTTATCCATTATACTAAATATGTATGATATATATATATAAGAGGATAATGTATCAAAGAAAATTGTAATGTTTAAAGTTTTGATCATACTGATACCTTCTTAGGATCATTCGCTTCAGTATCAACATGAGTACTTTCATATGTAGGCTGGAGCTCTGAAACACGCTTCATTTGTTGTTGGTTACTAATATTTTGATCAATCTATTTTTATATTTTTAATAATAAAAAAGGTGTTAACATAATTGTTACTGAAACATTATTTAACATAAGTGATGAATATAAAGTTGAAATATATAACTGATTAATGAGATAGAAGATTCGATGAATCACCTTAACTATATATATGATCTATATATGCTGATACATATGATTATGATTCTTAATACATACTTAATGTATGAGGTATAACGGCAATTACAAATAATATATCTGATACATACCTCTGCATTGACATGAACTTGATGTCCACCCTCATTAACAGATACACCAACCTCAAAATCAGCTACACCAACTGCATCAGCAAAATCAGTCTGTATATGTGAAGATGGTTGTTTATTTCTTGATTGAGGATCGACTTTGTTGTTTTCCTTGTGTCGAGATAGCATCAACTGCGAGTGGTTTTCCTTTATCAAGATTACAAGTTCCTCAAATTTCTTGTCAACATATCAAAAAGTTGTAAAAAAACAACTACAATTAGAATCAATATAAAGAAAAAAATAGTAAAATCGAAATAATTACTTACGTAATTCTTCAAATGATCTTTCAGTTCTTCCATATCTGGAATTACATAGTTGATATTTTGAGCATCTACAGAACCGTGTACATTAGCAGCCGGTGTCGAAGGACCATCTGGAATAGAAAATGGCTGATTAATGACACATTGGACTGATCTAGCTGACTAGGTTCTGAGACCTTTGTTGTAAGTGTATCCACTTTCTTTCTTGTTTTTGGTGGTGGTGGAGATGATGTATTAGACACTCTAGATGATCTCCTTAACAATTGTTCGGGAGGTCTTGTGGAGAAATCATCGAAATCAGCAATGTCATTCGGTTGAACTATATTGGGATTGACAAATGTTGTGGTGGGTGAAGAAGGAGGATCATGTTCATATTCAGTTAAATCAAAAGCTGCAAGTTCCTCCGGTGTTGGCACAATGTTTGAACATGCATTGTGGAAAAACAATTCTTTTTTAATATTAAGAGATAAAATTATGTATCCTAACACAGAAAAAAATGATTTTAAAAAGACAAACTTGCAACCTTACAACTATATACTTAATTATGTATGAAATGTAATATAAAATGGGATTCAATGTTACCTCTTGAAAAATGCTAGTCATAAGCATTTCAAACTTTGGCTTTAAAGCCACTACCCTCCAATTGCAAATTCTAGGGATGACATTCCATTCTTTGATAGCAATTTCAGAATTTAATTGGGATGCAAATTCATATGTCCATACGTTAAGTGCATAAGGCATTCCATATAACCGATGCAACTGTTTGCTAAGATTGAAATCCTGTCGGAGTGAATCCATGAGCTTTGTGAATGCAATCTGTCCCCAAGGATTTACTTGATATCTACCATCTTCAACCATTAAAATTGTGTTAACAGATATTGAAGAATCACCAGTTTGAGCCAAAATGAATGTATGGAGAAAGTACAAGATAGCCATCTGGAGTGCATCGTGATTATTCTCCCAGTTGCCCATCAGAAATCGTTGGACTAGATGATTCTTGCTTACACTTTTAACTGCACTAGGAAAATAATTTTGGAATAGCCTACAGGGAGTTGATTCTGGGTATTCAAATTCTTTGGTATTGCCTTTACATTTAAGACCAGTTATTATTGCAAATTCTTTGATACCAAATTTCAAGATAACCCCGTTTGCATGCCTAATATGCAACACCTTTGAGTTGCCTTGTTCCAATTCTAACAACAACAAACATTTATTGATTTGACCCTGAAAATTACATTTAGGAATGTCTAAATAGGGTCCAAAAATTGTAGCTCTAAACAGTTCAATTACATCATCCTCTATAGACTTCTGGAACTCCTCCAAATAATTTGTGTTAAAAGGGACACCAAACCTTATGGCATGTGTTGGTACCTTTTTTATAACATATTTGATTGACTGCAAAAAGAAAAAGAAAATTATACTAAATAAAAACACCAAATCACACTACACAACAAGTAATGAAACATAGAAAAATACATGCTACCAGACTTTAACAGAATCATATTATAAAACTTGATACATTATACAGAAGGATGCCATGTATGATATATTATTAATGGTGCCTTTTTTATAACATATTTTATGATACATACATAAAAACACCAAATCACACTACACAACAAGTAATGATACATAATAAAAACAAGTTGATACATAGAAAAATACATGTTACAAGACTTCAACAGAGTCATATTATAAAACTTGATACATTATATAGAAGGATGTCGTGTCTGATACATCAACGACTTTTTTGTTAAATTTGACAAGTCTCTTTTTCATATTGGGGTTTCTCATGTATCATTTTTTTGATACACATATAAAACAAGGCTTTTATAAGTTTCGACTAAATCTCAAATCAGTATGTATCAAACTAAGTTAGAGTTTTTGAATGTATCATGATTTAACCCAATAAACAATATTACACATCCAATTAATGTATCAGTCAATTTCAGTCTACGATATCAAACGCAATACAAATCACAAACAAGTTTAATAAAGATTAAAAACACATACTCTAGGCAATGCAGGTTTGGAAATAGTGGGTACTGCTTTTCTTCCCCTTTTGTTGGGGGGTTTTTGCAACCTTTGGTTTAGACGATTTTGGCACATCTTTGGTCGACTGATTAATCAAGTTTAATGGGTCATGCAAACTTTTTGATCTAATCTCTGCCCAATTTTCATCATCAGAGTCGTATATTGTTCGATTAGTATTAGAAAGATTTGATGTAGGATCAGGATCCATATGTATCAAGGAGAAGAAATCGAAACAAAATAAGGATTGAAGGAAGAAGATGAAAGCTACAATGGCAGACTTTGGGAGAGATGACGGAGAAGACGAAGTTTGAAAAGGGTTGGATTGAGAGATAAAATTAATGAAAATCAATTTGGGATAATGATCTGTAACTGAAAAAATATTGGAGTGAATTTAGGGAGAAAAAAAAGGAATGACATAGGGAGTGGTGAAACGTGGGAGGTAAAAAATAATCATGTATCTGACAGATTTGATATTTAAGTGAAATAAGGGATTTAAGTAATTTTTTTAAAAAGTAGGGAAAAATAAATAATAAGGAACTTAAAGTTGTGTATTTAAGTTATTTTTCCTTAACTAAAATTAGTTATTTAATAATTAACCACCAATGAATTCACTGTAGTTAAACAAATATTCTAGATTTCCAAAAATGACATTCTGGGTCATTACATGATCCACCACTAAAAATCATGTTCGTCCTCGAACGTAATGAAGAGAAAGAAGAATAACCGACATTTACAAAAGCCTAAGGTATGATCTTCTACAGTTGGTATTCATCTCTCCAAGCGAGCTCCTCCTTAAGACCATTCCATCAAGATCAACTATTAAAAACTGAACTTTCGAATCAAATTTTGCAAATCTACAAGCCAAGAGTGATTACCAAACCAACACTAACCTATGAACTCAGTCTGAAACAAAATCCTCTTAACTATGACTCAACCATCATGACGAATCTTCTCTCAGATAACCGAGACAAAATTATGAACCAATATCAGCTATAACCAGAAGTGAACCTGAACCAATCACTAGACACTCATAATGCACAAATCATCATCGATCTTATAAAGATTCCTTTCTCACAATACATTCTTTCCACGAACTTAAGTTATAAAAATCTGATCTTTAGACATCGGGTACTCATCAAGGGAGGGTTAAACTTATCTAGGCCAAAGAAGGAAATGATCAAGTAACCACCCATCAAACGATACATCTAATTATAGAAAACTTCTAACAACACTATCGGGATGCTAGATCAGTAGATGTGACTATAGGCAAACCATAAAAAATTAGTAAAACTTGACCAAACGGTCCCCACATCCAATCAGACCTAGTCAAAACGTGACCTCAACGATGAGACGAATATTAAAATTGTCGTACTACGATAACTATTCATGGTAGCTCTTCTTAAGTTTCATAAGTGAGGTTGTATATGTAGAACCAGTGGTATACTTCTACTGTCCCAAACCACACTAAATCTTTCATAACTAAAATCACCAAGTCTGGCCAAGGATCATACCCTATCAAGAGGACATAAGAGGATCGGTACATCCGATCCACCACTAGGAATTCACCATAGATGTAGAAACACACGTGAGCATATACAACGAATTATACTCCAAATCATGTCCGGAACGAAGTAGCTGGGTCACATAAGAATGTATAGAACCAAAATAGAATAACACAATATACTCCCTCCATAGCGCCCATATCAAACATTTCCATTCATATGACTCCATCTCTTTGAGTTTTAGTCACCCAGAATTAATTAGTATGATCCCCATTACAATATTACAAATACTTGATTCATCAAACCCCACATAATTCTCATAGTGCTCCATTGAGGCCAACACTCTTAATACCAACAAACATCATAACCACACCAGCCATTTACCTTACTCTCAAACTATCACTAGTATCAAAGTCTTCTTAGCAAACACATTGTAGCCTCTAAATTTTTTTTAAAATACGACTCTCTATCTTTCCATTTAACCATTTCATGACAAATACGGGTCACACCCAAGACTGATAATACTAATTCCAAATCTAAAAGTACTTTCCCATCACGATACAATAATTGAATCACATCCAATGTTAACTTCACGCGAACTTTCACATACAATTTTTCAACTACCATTCATACACCATGTACCTATGCCAAAACTTAAAGAAATCCTTGGTCACTCCAATAATTTTGTATACTATAAGCTCATAACCTCTACTCACCATCAAATGCCTATGTAACACATCATAACAGTCTATATCTTCCCATCAACAAAGTAGTTTCAATCCCCTCAAAAGATACATCATTGGCCATTACAATTAGAGTAAATATCATTGCTCTCTCCTCCTATAACTTTCTATGCAACAATTTTACTCACCAAATAGTAGCAAATCGCAACCTTAGGTACTCATTAGTTTTCCTTACAATTCAAAAAATTGTTTAACCAACAATCCTTATTATATAGATGCATCTCAATCACAATCCTGCATCGCGAACTCTTATTACCATCATCCTTAATTAGCTCTTGTCATCACCACGAACTAAACCTTTTCATCAATATGACACCTGAAACCCAGTTATACCAATCAAATTCAAAGGACTAACCCACATTTATATGCAGTTTTTACTAAAATTTTCTATTACCTTCACACAAGTATACTCATTGAGACTTCCTTTACTCATAAGCTTGTCATTTTGGTATCTATCCATTCCGTTGGACCTTAAGATGAAATCATAGGTCCTCATTTAGAATCCTCGAGATACACTTACAACCTAAACACATCAATATCATACCAAAGATCCACCACTAAAAGCTTCCTTATAAATAATGCTTAACCCATTCGTCCGTAGTAACAATCTAGTTGGTTTTTCAAATATGAATGCAACATCAAATCTTATTAATTATATGAGCATGTGATACAACTGATAACTCTTTAGGTAGTTAGTATTCGCACTTGACAATCGACGTATCCATTTCCATGTACCACTAGTACCACATTGTGAAAGTCCGTTAGATCCACCATTAGAACACATCATACCTACTGAGAAGATTGTACCCAAATAGCCCACACATTTCAATCCATTGAATAGCTGCAATACACTTCAAAATCTGTTCGATCTCTCATCCAAAGCGATATCCATTTCTTCATATACCAGGTCGGTAATTGAAATAACACACTCCATCACTCTAACCAAGTAAGAATTGGTACCATTATAGTAGTCGTATTATGACCCCTTTATTTATAGATACTCAATCTATGAAACATTTTAACCTTGATTGGTGCAACATCATTCGTTAAGCAACCCATATATGTTATGACAACTATACCAATTGTATTTTCCAAGGTTACACTATTCATTATCTAGCCATCCTTTCATCATTCCACTTCCAATTGTCAAACCACTCCAATTATTGGCTATACCACACAAGTACTAATCCCACTAGTAGATGACTAGCCTAAAAAAAGTATAAGATGCTCATGAAGTCTCTTAAAACATTGTTAAACCTAATTGTTTATTTATCCTCAAAGTAAATCATCAAAACATAACCTCACGCAACTCCTTCGAATTATTGAACATTCTAAATCTTACCACACATCATCTCCACAAGTATATCATTTCAACCTCAGTACCATATTTAACATCTAAGCCATACATGACACCAATTACTGACATGAGGAACTACGCACGAGTCATCACATAAGTGAGAGATAAAGGAATGAAGTGATAAAAATCATAACAGACAAAGGATGCACGATAGAGATTCAAGGAGTGAAGATTTTTCCTAAAGGTCAATATAGCCTCTTAAAGATAAGTACAGGCGTCTCCAAACTGATCCTCGAGACTCTACTTCAAATCGACTTGTATACCCGTGAGACCTATGAAACTGGGCTCTGATACCATTTTGTCACGACCCAAAAATGGACGTAATGACACTCGTCTTATCCCACCAAGATAAATCAGCCTAAAGTTCAACCATTACAATAAAATGCAGAAATTTCATAATCAACTCAAAAATACCCCCAAAATCTGGTTATCACGTGTACAAGCCTCTAAAGTATTACAATTGATTCAAAAGAAAATGCAAGTCTCAAATGACCTTATTTCTAGAATAGAGCAAGATCATAATTAAGAAGAAATAAGGTCCGTTGAAATGACAAACAACTTCCTCACAAACCTCCACAAGAATCCTCAGACAAGGAGAAGAGAAAACATCACAAAGGTCCAAGCTAGTAACCTACAAAAAAAATGTAGCAGCAGGGGGTGAGTATCAAACCACACAGTACTCAACAAGTAAACCTCTAAACACAAGCTAAAGGGGTAGAATACGGGTACTCCTTACACCCCAACCGAACCTCCGCAAGTACAACCTGCATAAAACCAGCCTACCCTAATTGTTCACAATATACAAACGCATATCTCAACAACAACATTCTAACAATCACATATTCCAACAACAAGTTCAATATTCATCAATTACAATGTAACATCCGATAATTTGAAATAACTTTGACAAAAGCTTAAAATTGGAAATAGTCATTTTTGGGGAAAAAATGTGAAATTTCAAAATCTGGAAATTTGGCTAAGTATGGAAAATAATGAATTTTTGGCCAACTTTGAACAGTTATAGCTCCTAGCTCAGGATGATCTAGGTGTGGTTCCAGTCATGTTTGCAAAGTCCGTGGAATGATCTTTCCAACGCCATAGAGTTTGCTCGTTTCCGAGTTCGTATGAGTGACTGATACGCTTTGAAAGTTGGGCAGTTGGCAGGAAATCTGTCCGGAAATTTGTAAGGGTATTTTGGTCTTTTCCCTAGCCTTGTCTTTGGATATATATTAAGGTGTAAGACTTAATTGTGATCAGTTTTCCCTTTTAAAAAAGAGTAAGGTTTAGGGTTCTTGAGAGAAAGGAGAGAAAGGAGAAGAAGAAGCAAGATTTCGTCAAAAGATCGTCGTGGATATCGTCGGGGGTGATCCCTTTTAGGTATGTGAGTTCATAGTGTTGGGTTTGTTCTTTCCACCACATGCCAAGCTCGTTTAATTACGAGAAAAGATTGTTTATGTTTGATTGAAGTTGTTGGTTGGATTTATTGAAGTTGTAGTTCCTGTTGGTTTGGTGTATGTTTCCGGGGTTGTTTTTAAGTTGAAACTAGTATATGTTAATCGTTTTGATGATCCTAAGTCCTTGGGGGTTGAAGCTTTGAATATTGGAAGGTTTAGAGTTGGAGAAAAAGAGGAGAAAAGTCAAGTTTTCGAGGAAAAGGGCTTGGGCGTCGCACCAGCCAGCGCGCCCCAAGAGGGACTCTGAGGTCCAGCCCCTGAGGCGCCGCCCCTACCGGAGCCCCAACCAAACCTCTCTGAAGTTTGAGGTCTGGTGCTCCACGCCTCTCAGAGCGCCAAGAGTGCCAAGCTTTCCCATTCCTTCCCCACTTTCTCATACATGTTCCTAGGTGTTGTACCTATGTTCCCTAGTTGTTTCCCATACCCCAAGGTACGTTTAAACATCAAGAAATCGTCCATAACACGTGATCAAATACCTTGAATCCATGATTCCAATTCAAGGAGAGTAAGTTTCCAAGTCAAGGGAAGTTAAAAGTTGAGTCTAGAAGTTCAAGAAGGGAGTCAAAGCAAGTCTTTAAAGCTTTCCAAGAGTCTTTGTTGAATGTTTTAACTTCATTTTAAGGATGAAGTTTCAAGTTAAGTCAAGTTCAAGTTAAGTCAAGTTGCAAGTTAAGTATGTATTCCCAAAGAAGTTTCCAAATGTTTTTACAATTGAGTAAGAAAGGAACTATGATTCCAAAGGAGCCTTTGGGCTAGTTTTCAAGAAAAGGAACATTGTTTCCAAGTGAGCCTTCGGGCAAAGTTTTGAGTAATTATCTCAAATAAAGAAAGATGTGTTTAAAACACTTATGAGCTAAGTATTTTTGGTAGTAGTCTTGAGCACCGAATTAGGGACACGAGTTCATATAAACTCAACTCTCCATAAGAACCATGCGCCAACATGGGAGTTAACGGGTCATACTTTTTAGATGAACCTGTAAGATTAAGCTAGTGGATCCACTTAGTAAAGTTAGCTTCCTATATCATGGCAAGGTATAGGATGGTCCTTGGGCAACATGAGGTAAAACGTTGTATCACCACTAGGGCTCATAGTGGTGATTTTCGGTTGAAAGAGTCTCCCACTAAAGTTATATTACTTTTATATAAGTAAAGTTGAGTTGTTATTGTTTTACCTTTAACAAGCTGAGTTATTTACACTATTTTACCTGCTTTATATATTGCATGTGTCGTATTTCTATATATAGTGAGTTCAGTTATTCATGAGTTGAACAGAGCCAAGGTAAGAGTTCCTTTGTACTCTTTTCAAGCTTAAGATGTGGGTTAGCTTTCCTGCTCGCATACTCGTACATTCAATGTACTGATTCCAGTTGGCCTGCATCTTATTGTGATGCAGACACAGGTACCCAGGGCTAGCATCCGGTTCGCAGTTGATCGAGTTAAGTACTTCCGAGTCAGTAGTGAGCCTCTTTGAATTACGGAGGACTCGATCATTTTGTTCTCTTAGTTTTGTTTTATTAGGATGTTTTGGGGTCTATCCCAACATCCATCTCAGTATTATAGAGGCTTCATAGACAGTCAGTCAGTTGGTTTGGAGTCTGTCATCTATGTATATATGTAAATATTCTATTTTGAGACTCGAGTTGCCTTTTGGCCAGATTTTGTTTCAGTCAGGTGGTTTTAAAACCTTGCATTGCATTGCGTTATTCCGCTGAGTTAAGAAAGCAAGGCCAGGGGTTCGCTTGGGCGCCAGCAATGGTCTTCGACTGCCAACCACGTCCAGGGTATAGGCTCGGGGCGTGACAAACTTGGTATCAGAGCAAGTTCAGGAGTCCTAGGGAGTCTATAAAGTCGTGTCTGTAGAGTCCTAGTTATCGGTGTGAAGCGCGCCACATCTATAATTGGGAGGCTGCAACATTTAGGAAGATCTCTCATTTCTTTCACACTCATCTCGTGCGTTAGAGTTAATCTCTAAAGAGTTTCTTTCTAATTTGGTGCTTGCGCGTGTTTTCAGATAATTATGCCTCCACAAAGAGTTGGCAGATGGCGTCTTCCTAGACGTTAAGTTGATGAGCAAGAGTTACCTTATGCCCCGGGAGTGCAACCGCAAGGGGAAGTTTCTAATGCCGAGTTCAGAGAGGCAATTAGAATTCTGAGTCAAGCTGTAACTACTCAGATTGGTCAGCAAAGGGGAGTTCAATAGGAAGTAGCCGACACTTCTAGGATTCGTGAGTTCTTGGGGATGAATCCTCTGAGTTTCATGGGTTCAAGCACTACTGAGGATCCAGAGAATTTTATTGAGGAGTTGAAGAAGATTTTTGATGTGATGCACATGGCAGATACTGAGCAGGTTGAACTAGCTGCGTATCAATTGAAAAATGTTGCTAGAACTTGGTTCGACCAATGGAAATGGGGCAGAGTTGAGGATACACCACTTGCGAGTTGGGCCTGTTTTAAGGAAACTTTCTTGAGGCGTTTCTTTCCTCAAGAATTGAAAGGATCCAAGGTACGTAAGTTCCTCACACTTAAGCAGGAGTCTTTGAGTGTTAATGAGTATAGTCTGAAGTTCACACAACTCTCCCGTTATGCTCCGGAGATGGTTGCGGACATGAGGAGTAGAATGAGTTTGTTCGTTGCGGGACTGTCTCGATTGTCGAGTAAAGAAGGTAGGGCTGGAATGCTTATCAGGGACATGGACATATCAAGGTTGATGGTCTATGTATGTGCAGCAAGTTGAGGAAGAAAAGCTGAGGGACAGAGAAATGCTTAGAAATAAGAGAGCTAAGACCAGTAATGAGTCCGGGCAGCAGAAAGGTAATGCGAACCGTCCGTCCTTTCAACAAAGGCAAAGGGGACCTGTTCCATCATCTGCTAGTGCACCTGTACCTAGACATAAGAGTGAATACACTAGACAGAGTTCGCAGAATTTCAGAGCTGGACCTACACAGTCTCAGAACAGTGTGGCACCAGGAAGTAACCAGGTTCTTGCATGTCCTAGGTATGGTAAAGTCCATCCAGGGAAGTGTTGTCAAGGCCAGACCGGTTGCTTTAAGTGTGGACAAGAGGGTCACTTCATGAAGGAGTGCCCAAAGAGCAAGCAAGTTAGTGGAAATCTGGGTAGTAGGGCCCAATCCTCTTCAGTTGTCCCACCAGACAGGACGGCACCTAGAGGAGCTACTTCTAGTACCGGTGGAGGAGCAAATCGCCTCTATGCCATCACTAGTCGCCACGAGCAAGAGAACTCTCCAAATGTTGTCACTGGTATGATCCAAGTCTTTGCTTTTAATGTGTATGCTTTGCTAGACCCGGGAGCAAGTTTATCTTTTGTAACTCCTTATGTTGCAAATAAGTTTGAGGTTCTTCCTGAAAGACTTTGTGACCCCTTTTGTGTTTCTACACGTATTGGGGAGTCTATTCTAGCGGAAAGAGTTTATCATGATTGTCCTGTTTCTATCAATCACAAAAGCACCATGGCTGATTTGGTTGAGTTAGACATGGTAGATTTCGATGTCATTCTAGGTATGCATTGGCTTCATGCTAGTTATGCATCGATAGATTGTAGAACTCGAGTGGTCAAGTTTCAGTTTCCGAATGAGCCAGTCTTAGAGTGGAGTAGTAGTTCAGCAGTGTCTAAGGGTCGTTTCATTTCGTACCTTAAGGAAAGAAAGTTAGTTTCGAAGGGTTGTGTCTATCACTTAGTTCGAGTTCATGACTCTAGTATTGAGGTACCTCCTTTGCAGTCAGTTCCTATAGTAGGAGAGTTTCCAGAGGTGTTTCCTGATGATCTACCCAGAATTCCTCCTGAGAGAGAGATAGAGTTCAGCATAGATCTCATTCCAGATACTCGTCCTATCTCTATTTTCGCCATTTAGAATGGCACCAGCAGAGTTGAAAGAGTTGAAAGAGCAGTTGAAAGATCTCCTAGATAAAGGTTTCATTCGACCGAGTGTCTCACCTTGGGGTGCTCCAGTCTTGTTTGTGAGAAAGAAAGATGGTTCCCTTAGGATGTGTATAGATTACCGCCAGTTGAATAGGGTTACCATCAAGAATAAGTACCCTCTTCCGAGGATTGATGATCTTTTCGATCAGCTACAGGGTGCCACTTATTTTTTGAAGATTGACCTCAGGTCAGGTTATCACCAGTTAAGAGTAATGGAATGTGATATTCCAAAGACAGCAGTCAGAACCAGATATGGTCATTTTGAGTTTCTGGTCATGTCCTTTGGTTTGACCAATGCACCAGCAGCTTTCATGGATCTCATGAATAGAGTCTTCAAACCTTATTTAGATGTGTTTCTTATCGTTTTCATTGATGACATACTAATCTATTCAAGGAATGAAGAAGATCATGCTAGTCATCTCAGGCTAGTCCTTCAGACTTTGAAAGATAAGAAGTTGTATGCCAAGTTCTCTAAATGTGAGTTTTGGCTTAAGTCCATGGCGTTCCTAGGCCACATTGTGTCCGGTGAAGGTATTAAAGTTGATACTCAGAAAATTGAAGCAGTGCAGAATTGACCTAGACCCACATCTCCTACAGAAATTAGGAGTTTCTTGGGATTAGCTGGCTGTTATAGAAGGTTTGTTGAAGGGTTTTCGTCTATTGCACCTCCTTTGACAAAGTTGACTCAGAAGACAGTGAAGTTTCAATGGTCGGAAGCTTCTGAGAAAAACTTTCAGGAATTGAAAAAGAGGTTGATTACAGCTCCAGTCTTGACGTTACCAGAAGGTACTCAAGGTTTTGTGGTGTATTGTGATGCATCTAGAGTTGGTTTGGGTTGTGCCTTAATGCAAAATGGCAAGGTTATAGCTTATGCCTCCAGACAGTTAAAGGTTCATGAGAAGAACTACCCAACCCATGACTTAGAGTTGGCGGCTGTAGTGTTCGCTTTGAAGATGTGGCGTCATTACTTGTATGGTGTGCATGTTGACATATTCACTTGAAACGACCCCAAAAATGCCCGAAAATGTGCTTCGAAAACACCTAAAATTGTAATTTCCATATATCTCAAAATCCGTGCATCATTTTGGAAATTTGACTTCATATTCTTATTCAGGGGGTCAAATTGAGTGGGAAATAAGTCTAACCCGAATTTTAGAACAACCGTATCAAAATTCGAAAATCGCAAAAAAATGCGATTTTGAGGGTCAACTTTAAAGGGGCATATCTCTCAGCACACAAGGAACTGGAAGGAGCTCAAACTATCAAAATTAAAGCTCTGTGAGTTAGATTTCCAACACAATTTGTTTCACCTCATTCCGAGTTAGGATGAAGGAGTTATGACCATTTTCGTAAAACCTGTCCGGCAGAAAATGCAAATTCCAGTAGCCGAAAACACTGTTCACCCGCCTCAATTTTTTTTCTAAGTGTTGGGACGTTTTTTTATAAAAAGGGGACATATCCATACTTAGTCAT